>NC_139238.1:72577439-72708493 GCF_977018435.1 Lepisma saccharinum | reverse complement strand
TGTTATATTTAAGGGAAGAAAGAAACAATATTAATAAACGTTCAGTTATAGTACTCTTGGTAAAGGGGTTTCAGTCCTTAGACACATAATAATTTTAGTTACAGTAAACGTTTGGCCTCTTATAAGTGCAGAAAAGTACAAATATTAAACATTTCGTACAGTTTATCTAGTAAGCAAAAGCAAAAATACAATAACTGCGCAACATACTTAAAAATTAAGCAAGCCGTGATATTCTAGTGGCCCATAATAAGTCTAAAATATACTCGAAAATACTCTGACATAAGGTTGACGGTTATCTGAGATCGAAATTTTCAAGCTTTCTCTCATGCATAAAGTAACTCTAGGAATCACTAAGCCTCAATAAAATGGAAACATGCGGTAAAAGCACTTGGAGAGTTGTGGTGATCACATGATCACATCATATGAAAAACATGCAAGAACAAGAATATAGGGAACCCTACAAATATATTTAGGAAACTTTACCTACCCTAACAGTAAGAAAATACCGAGGAAACTCTAAAATAAACAAACTTTCCTACGAAGCAAACCAAAAATATCGTAGTGGAAGTCAATAAACACTAACAACAACAACAACATTCAACAACTACATCAAAACAAAAACAACAATAATAATAATAGTAATAATAAAGTTTGTGGGTACAGTTTTACTTAAAAGTACTTCTTCCTTAGTGATTAGAGAATTTTTTTAAATAAAGAACAAAACTCAAAGTTAAAAATAAAAAATATAAGATACAAAAGACAATAAATAGAAAAATTAATAAAAGAAGTTAAAACAAATTATCTTTGCAAGTCTAAACTGCCATAAACACTCTGCGAGAATAGATGAAATTGTGATATTTTAGTAAAAAATGGAAATAAACTTTTAAAATAGCAAGTTAAAAGTTGAAAAATGACTTTGTGAGTCCAAAATTTAATAAAAAATGTTGCCTGAATAGATGAAATTGTGATATTAAAGTAAAAATAAACCTAAACTTCAGCTAATGTTGAAGAAACACAGATTGTGTGTCTAAATTGCCATGAAAACTCTTGCTTGAATCGTTCAAATAGCGTTTTCTGAGGAAAAATACACAAAAAGATGAAAATATTGGCCCTAACAGTAAAAAATCTGGTCAATTTTACGTGAATCCTGATGTTTATAAGTCAATAATCAAAGAGTCCGTGGTTCGCAACCTAGATATAAGGGCAAATAGTGGATCGCATCCACTTTAACCTGTAGATACTGGAACTGATTGTTCCTAGTTCAGCCAAATTCCTTACGCTTTAGGTCAAATAGTCTTTGCAATGTTACGAAAGACGGAAGAAACAACGCGTAAATTACTTCTGCAAAATAAAATTGGAACCTCAAAGAAAATCAATACCCGCCTGTAAAAAAATTGGCGGCACCTGCCTTCTATTCAGGTCCCGTAAGGGGAACATAACAATGGAGAGCCTTTCTTCCCTCGCGCGTCAATGATCGCTCGCGGTTTGGGGTGACGATGAATGCAACCTCGTAACAGGTTCTTGCTGTAAGCGTATTCTTCCCGTTTTTTAAAAAGCAATTATTATTAATAACATGCATTCAGCCCGTATACTTCGTTTCATATAGGCTACATCGTTCAATTTCTTCGCCTTTAAAGCGAACATAGGATAACGCCATATATTGTGTTATAATAACTTCTACCTCTGATCGCATCGGGACAGGTTGAATTCGGATAAATCCAGATCCTTAATTATAGCTAATATAATCCAGCACCGTCGCCACATGACGTCATCGACGCCTGCAAACCTTGCCTGACGCCATCAAATTGCTTAGAATAGCCAAATCACTTGACCCAAAAAGTACGTAAGTTACTCTTTTCGAAACGAAACGTAATTACTTTTTGAAAGCTACTGATTTACAATTATTTGGTAACTAAGGTAAATTTTCATTTCATTATCATCCATCACCGTTTCCTCCCTATGGCTGGGTCGGCATAGAAGTCAAACCTCTCCATTCTTTCCTGGTCTTCCACCACTCCTCTCTTTCCACGGTATTCCAATCTTGTCCTCTTCTCCTAACACCCTCTATTCTTTCCACCGACACCTTGCTCTCCCCTTGGCTTACTACCACTCTTTGTGCACTCTAAGCTCGTACTGGTAGTCTCTCTGCATCCATCCTCTTCATGTGTCCGAACCAACTCATCTGTGCCTGATCTATCCTGTTCTGAAGCTTCACCATGATCACTGTCTCACGGATCTCCTCATTCCTTATTCTATCCATTCCAGTCTTCCCCAATGTACTCCTTAAAAGTTTCATCCCCACTGCCTGCATCTTTCTTTTGTCTCTCTCTGTCA
Source organism: Lepisma saccharinum (assembly GCF_977018435.1). Classification (NCBI taxonomy): domain Eukaryota; kingdom Metazoa; phylum Arthropoda; class Insecta; order Zygentoma; family Lepismatidae; genus Lepisma; species Lepisma saccharinum. The sequence continues at coordinate 72,706,159 of NC_139238.1, read as the reverse complement.
TTGTCCAAGTCTCTGCTCCATACGTAATTATTGGCACATGCATTTCATAGTTACATCCCTGTTCCATATTAATCTCCGAATGCTTTGATATAGTGAACCACCAATTTGTCATCTTCTGGTTACCTCCTCATCTATTCTTCCAATTATGCTTCCTAGATATTTGAAGCTCTACTCTATCCTCAATTCTTCTGTGTCCATCTTAAGTCTTGGTTCATTGCTGACTGCTCCTTGTTGTTATTAGCACCTCACTCTTTTCTGCACTGATTTTCATTCCAACTATCAAGCTGTCTCTGTACTTATTCTTCCCTGTTCGCCCATATTACTATGTCATCAGTGAACAACAGGGTCTTCTCTCCTATCTTCTTCCCCACCTCTTCATTAATTGCATCCATTGTAATTATGAAGAGCAGTGGGGAAAGAGCACTTCCCTGTTTTAGTCCATTACTTGTACTGAACCACTCCGTTCTTTCACTCGTTTCATTTATACAATTCAATTTTCAATAATAACAGTAAACGTATTATATTGCTCGATAATAACAGAAATAAAGTCAAGTTTATTATTATTCCAGCAAAATATCCAAAATAAACGAAATTGCTCATAGAACTGAGTGTAAAAATGCAGCAGCTTGGAATGTTTTCCATGTTTTCACACTCTAAAACTTAATCCAAAGAATAAATGGTTCTATGGGATTTCGAAACATACAGAAATGAGATTTTTATGTGAGAGATCGTAGGACGTAAAGAAAATAAATAAAATCCTCCCCCCCCCCTATCTTGACAGTTTTTCTTGAACGAAGCGTGTAAAAGTTAAAAACAAAATAACATAACCATGCATTTCAATATGTTAAGTGTTTGAATTATAAGAACTGAAGAAAGCAGCCCACTGCATATTTACTAACCTAGTTTATGGAATAGAAGAATCTCCCCAATTATTGAATAGTTTACCTTAAATATTACTTACAGTTGTTATTAATTTTAATAATAATAATGATATCAATAATAATCAATTTCATGTGAACGGTCTGACCTGTATCACTAAATACTTTATAGTTATTATTAGTTTATAATAATTATTATAGTTACTATTAATTCTAATAATAATAATATTAGGAAGGCCAAGACGAAGATGAATGGATAACGTTGAGATGGATCTAAAGGAAATTTGTAAGGATGGAAAAGATTGGATTGACTTGCAAGGATAAGGACAGATGGGCTTGTGTTGCTGCATCCATAAATCTTCGGGTGTAAGAAGACTAGAGAGTAAGTAGTTAGTTAGTCTAATAATAATACTAATAATTATTTTATGTCAACAGTCTGGCCTTTGGAACTAAATTATTTAGAGTTATTATTCGTTTATAACAATTATTATAGTTATTATTAATTCTAATTTTTCATGAATGGCCTGACTTCCTTGCATACACAAATTTTTGGGTTTAAGAACACTAGAGAGTAAGTAGTTAGTTAGTCTAATAGTAATACTAATAATAATTTTATATCAACGGTCTGGCCTTTGGAACTAAAATATTTAGAGTTATTATTCGTTTATAACAATTATTATACAGTAAAACCTATCTATCCCGGAACATGATGGTTCCGAACAAAATTTTCCGTCTTAACATTTTCCCTTCTTATACAGGGTTGACTTTGAATACAGTATAGAGCGCTGCAGGACATAATGGAAAGACATATTTACATTTCGCATTACTTATAATGTAGAGTACTAATGCATGTACATACATGAATAAAAATGCGATACATTCATCAATTTCATCATATCATCACTCATCCCCATCTTCGCAAATTAGCCAAAAGTGGCAAAAGCGAAGTAAAATGGACACTCATAAACATCCAAGCCCATGCCAGGATTCGAACTTGGGACACCTGGCGTCGTTGTGCGATGTGCATAGAGGGAAAGAGAAAGATTGAAAGATGTAATAAGAGAGGTGAAGAAAGATTGAGATAAAAGTGGAGAAGAAAAGAAAGGAACAAAGAGAGATAACAGAAAAATAGAAAGATGACGGAAGAACAGAAATGAAATAGACAAAGAAAGGTGGAGAAAGAGGGTAAGAGATGAAAGAAAGAAACGGAATCGTAACAGCTATGAGTATTGTAGCGCATTCTTTCATATCGACAATGTTACCGATAAGCGATTGGCAACAGAGGCGTGTTTCACTTACAGTATTGCATTGTTTTCTTGCGAGCAAAAAAAAAAAAAAAAAAAGAAAAGAAAATAAAGGAATAAATTTTCGTCTTACTGAGAATAAAAACATCGCGTTGGTCTTTAAATGTTGTTCCGTTTCCGCGTTAGGGACATTACCGCCTTAAGCAGGTCATTTTCAGGTATAAAATCAGTCCGTTCTGGGGACTTTCTTTTCCCGTATTTACAGGTTTCCTTCTTATAGAGGTTCCGGGATATGCAGTTTTTACTGTAGTTATTATTAATTCTAAATTTTCATGAATGGCCTGACTTCCCCTACAAAAAATATTAAATATTTTATTCCCACGATAAAAGAAATGTTCACATTTTGAACACAAGACGTTTCCAATTTAACAAATTAAGTGCATGTGGAACAATATAAGAGTCTTGTCATTGATAAATAGCGTGAATATAAATGAAATACACAAATTGTTTTTGTTTTTTACAGATATTTCGTGGAGGGTTGAACGCCCACCACCCGCTTCTCGACACAATTTGAGTTTTACCATTTTTTCACGTATCGGGGCAGTTCTAACGTTGGAAATTAGAAAATAAGTAAAAATCTTGTTATTTTAATATTTGATGAAAAAGAAATAAAGTTTACTTAAGAAGTATTCCAACAGAATGATAAAAGTGTATAAAAAATGAGTTATCCCGGGAAAAGTGGTTCATAATGCAGGAATCATGTACCTCAAATTAATCCAAAACAGTAAATAATTCCGTGAATTTTCAAAATTGCAGAAATGAGATTTTTATATGAGATGTCACACAGCGATACTTCCGAACAGAATAATGATGAATTTTATTATATTAATGATATAAAATAAAGAAGAAAATGTTTTGCCAGATATAAACTCATAAGGTACATCGACTATAATATCTCCCCAAGGATGTAAACAAAACAATAACAGTAATAATGCCATTTCAAATAAAAAATTATGGTAACATTATTGTATGAGGGAAACGGATTCCTTCAAATTTCCTTCAAATTTACAGGAGAAAGTACTTACGGAAATCACTTTCTTTAGCGTTGTGGAAGTTCCTGAATGTAGATTTGATCCATTTTGATGTGAATGTGTGTTGTTTTCTGCGAAAATCTTTGTCCGACACGCTGCTTCTGCTCCCGCCATTTGCTTTCTGCACAAGAGTTCAATGTTCCGTGTGTTAAGATGATGCAACCCCGTAGCCAGTGTTTCAGCCTCGCCGTGTCTTCACTAGAACATGACGTGTCGAGTATTTTTTTTTTTAACTATGCTTGCCTAACCTAACTTAACCTACCTAACCTTGCGGAAAATGGTTTTTGGGGCTAACGTCAATGGTTTGTGAGGCTAACGTCAATGGTTTGCAACGTATTAGCATAATTTCAAATCCGGGCACGAAAGTAGATATTTCCGGTGAACGAGGTTGCAACACTGCATAAATCGACAAAACACTCTCAGAACGCCCCCTAAACCAGTACGCTATCACGGCCATAATGTGTTACAGATTCGAAACAACAAGTAACAGTAAGTACTCGTAAATAGAAGAAATATGCATTATCTTAGTTAGAAATGCATTATTTCACCTTAAGAAATGTTCCGCATTCGAAAATAACACGTTAGCAATGTAAAGAAGTGTGAAATATATGATTCGTAGATGTTTCCTTCATACGATAATAGTACCAAATTTATTTTATGGTTTGTAATAATTTTACTTTACTTTTGTTATTATTCCTAGGATTCAATTTGATATCAACATTTTAGCGCCCCCTACAGGCGATGTCTTTGTCAATGGGAGATAACTCCAGAAATATGATCAAACTCAAGCCCTGCACACTTCTACCAAGTCTTAAAAAAATAACAGAGGCTCTTGAAATATAATAAACTCGCTAAAATGGTATTTTGTAAGTTTGAACAAACGGAACTTGGATTTCGTCAGCTAATACTGTATTGTACCCTATTTTATACATTGCGTTTTCTAAGCCCAAAACATAGAAAATATAAAACAGAAAAGCTTACAAGTAGCGTTGACAATGTTCTTTTAGTCTACTATAGAATTATCAATAACATATACAGGGTGTCCCCTTTAATACCGACGAACTTACACAGCACGTACAAGTTTTCTTGGTAACGTTTAGCTCGTTGAAGCTTCATACGAAAAAAAACAAGACTAAATTGACAACGTTACACTCCAATTATGTCTGTAGTTTAAAAATTGACAACTACTGTATGAATATTAATATAACCACCGTGCGAATTAAACTTTTTGCTTTGGGGGGGATGTCAACTCCAAGGTTGTCCGCAGGATTCTTTTCTCGGCGCTAGGAGGGGGCTCATATTAAGATGTATTTATTTATCTTATTTATACATTTATATATTTACTGCCTTCAACAGACGGCAGATCGGTTTACATAGAAAAACAAAGAAAACAATACAATTAGCAATTATACAAACATACATAAACCGATAATACAAGTACAGTAAAACCTCGTTAATCTGGACTAATGGTGGATTAGTCGACCGGTTTAACGAAAGTCCGGATTAACTAAAATACCTAAAAGAACAGTAGAAAGTGCATTAAAACTCCGTTTATAGCAACAAAACACGTTTATTATGGTGTATTTAAAGGGCATAGGCCTAAATACACTATATAGTACAGTACAAAGTCTGCGAGAAACAGAATTTCATCAGTGGTTGACTGCCTTTTCTTTGGGAAGTTCTCTTGTTGACAACTAGCACATTTAAAACCTTGCATTTTGCTTTTTTTTTCCTTTTGCTTCTTTGGATTAAGCGAAGTCCGGTTTATCGGGTCCGTATTAACGAAGTTTTATGTAATCAATTACAAAATCACAAATAATCAAATTAAACAATCTGTATCTTTCAATTGTCTTTCACCACACAAGAACAAAGACTTGTGCAATAATTACAGATATTAAATACCTATAGATATATAATTGTAGAATACTACAATGGAAAATAATGACACCATTAAGCCTTGTTTCCATGATTATGAAAAAATATAAATATGCTGACCAAGGCAGTAATTTATTTTATTAAAAACATAAACTAAACGTTTAGTTTAGGTTTTTAGGAAAATAATGGTTAAAAATAGTGATAAAGAAATTATTACAATGTATTTGTTGTCATAATTCTGATTCAATCATTTCTTTTATATAGTTTGAATGGCAATGATAAATCTAAAGTCTGGTTATTAATAAAAAAGGTAAAAGGTAAAGTGTTCCCCTGTGCTTAGCACCACGCCATGAAGGCGTATAGGGGGTGTGGGGGTAACGCCCCACACTTTCTTGATCCGGTCGTGAGTGGGAATGAAGTGATCAGCACCACGCCCCTGACCGTCTTTACCCCCCGGGTTTCCCCCAGGTACCCATGTTATTCGACGCTGGGTGGGCGTCGGGGCCGCTTCCAACGTTAGAAAAGTTCCCGGATTTGAACAGGCCGGGGATCGAACCCGGGACTAAATTGAATTTTTTGACGCTGTATACAAGCTCAGCCTCCAGTCTCCTATCTAGATGGAAACTGGATTCGCCTTATTTCCCCTCCATAAATATTTATCACTTTGTTCATGAACAGTTCTTTGTCGTTTTGTACTTTCTCACAAAGCACACATATCAAACAGAGACACTTAATTTACTGTCCTTCATGGCACCTCTCATCCATGTTTTTACCTGCCGAACGGTACTGTATATAAAAAAAGTAATAATTGAAAATGACGGGGTGTGAATTATTATCGAAGTCAGATCCCAAATTTTCGTAATCCTGAGCAGCCGAGAAATACCAAAGGGTCTTATTTTAAAAGCTAATTCTTGATATTTTCTGAACTACAAGTGTCTGAAATTTCTTGAAATTAACGGTTTTGACTCCAGAAGTGCAAAAACAATCACTTGAAGAGAAAGTAGTGTGTACAATTCGAAATTTTGCAACCTGATCGGGAAATGAAGATTTGTTTCAGTCCCGAAAGTCAGAATTATTAACATTTCCTTCCCAATCCCATCCCGACCAAAATATTTACCTCCTGCACACCCCTAATTAAGGCAGTCAACATGACTTTAATGCGTCTTGTGTAAACTTTCTCTCGTTATTTACAGGCTGTTAGTTACAACAATTAACCTCCATGTCCAACAAAATAACGAGAGAAAGTTTACACAAGACGCATTAAAGTCATGTTGACTGCCTTAATTAGGGGTGTGCAGGAGGTAAATATTTTGGTCGGGATGGGATTGGGAAGGAAATGTTAATAATTCTGACTTTCGGGACTGAAACAAATCTTCATTTCCCGATCAGGTTGCAAAATTTCGAATTGTACACACTACTTTCTCTTCAAGTGATTGTTTTTGCACTTCTGGAGTCAAAACCGTTAATTTCAAGAAATTTCAGACACTTGTAGTTCAGAAAATATCAAGAATTAGCTTTTAAAATAAGACCCTTTGGTATTTCTCGGCTGCTCAGGATTACGAAAATTTGGGATCTGACTTCGATAATAATTCACACCCCGTCATTTTCAATTATTACTTTTTTTATATACAGTACCGTTCGGCAGGTAAAAACATGGATGAGAGGTGCCATGAAGGACAGTAAATTAAGTGTCTCTGTTTGATATGTGTGCTTTGTGAGAAAGTACAAAACGACAAAGAACTGTTCATGAACAAAGTGATAAATATTTATGGAGGGGAAATAAGGCGAATCCAGTTTCCATCTAGATAGGAGACTGGAGGCTGAGCTTGTATACAGCGTCAAAAAATTCAATTTAGTCCCGGGTTCGATCCCCGGCCTGTTCAAATCCGGGAACTTTTCTAACGTTGGAAGCGGCCCCGACGCCCACCCAGCGTCGAATAACATGGGTACCTGGGGGAAACCCGGGGGGTAAAGACGGTCAGGGGCGTGGTGCTGATCACTTCATTCCCACTCACGACCGGATCAAGAAAGTGTGGGGCGTTACCCCCACACCCCCTATACGCCTTCATGGCGTGGTGCTAAGCACAGGGGAACACTTTACCTTTTACCTTTTTTATTAATAACCAGACTTTAGATTTATCATTGCCATTCAAACTATATAAAAGAAATGATTGAATCAGAATTATGACAACAAATACATTGTAATAATTTCTTTATCACTATTTTTAACCATTATTTTCCTAAAAACCTAAACTAAACGTTTAGTTTATGTTTTTAATAAAATAAATTACTGCCTTGGTCAGCATATTTATATTTTTTCATAATCATGGAAACAAGGCTTAATGGTGTCATTATTTTCCATTGTAGTATTCTACAATTATATATCTATAGGTATTTAATATCTGTAATTATTGCACAAGTCTTTGTTCTTGTGTGGTGAAAGACAATTGAAAGATACAGATTGTTTAATTTGATTATTTGTGATTTTGTAATTGATTACATAAAACTTCGTTAATACGGACCCGATAAACCGGACTTCGCTTAATCCAAAGAAGCAAAAGGAAAAAAAAAGCAAAATGCAAGGTTTTAAATGTGCTAGTTGTCAACAAGAGAACTTCCCAAAGAAAAGGCAGTCAACCACTGATGAAATTCTGTTTCTCGCAGACTTTGTACTGTACTATATAGTGTATTTAGGCCTATGCCCTTTAAATACACCATAATAAACGTGTTTTGTTGCTATAAACGGAGTTTTAATGCACTTTCTACTGTTCTTTTAGGTATTTTAGTTAATCCGGACTTTCGTTAAACCGGTCGACTAATCCACCATTAGTCCAGATTAACGAGGTTTTACTGTACTTGTATTATCGGTTTATGTATGTTTGTATAATTGCTAATTGTATTGTTTTCTTTGTTTTTCTATGTAAACCGATCTGCCGTCTGTTGAAGGCAGTAAATATATAAATGTATAAATAAGATAAATAAATACATCTTAATATGAGCCCCCTCCTAGCGCCGAGAAAAGAATCCTGCGGACAACCTTGGAGTTGACATCCCCCCCAAAGCAAAAAGTTTAATTCGCACGGTGGTTATATTAATATTCATACAGTAGTTGTCAATTTTTAAACTACAGACATAATTGGAGTGTAACGTTGTCAATTTAGTCTTGTTTTTTTTCGTATGAAGCTTCAACGAGCTAAACGTTACCAAGAAAACTTGTACGTGCTGTGTAAGTTCGTCGGTATTAAAGGGGACACCCTGTATATGTTATTGATAATTCTATAGTAGACTAAAAGAACATTGTCAACGCTACTTGTAAGCTTTTCTGTTTTATATTTTCTATGTTTTGGGCTTAGAAAACGCAATGTATAAAATAGGGTACAATACAGTATTAGCTGACGAAATCCAAGTTCCGTTTGTTCAAACTTACAAAATACCATTTTAGCGAGTTTATTATATTTCAAGAGCCTCTGTTATTTTTTTAAGACTTGGTAGAAGTGTGCAGGGCTTGAGTTTGATCATATTTCTGGAGTTATCTCCCATTGACAAAGACATCGCCTGTAGGGGGCGCTAAAATGTTGATATCAAATTGAATCCTAGGAATAATAACAAAAGTAAAGTAAAATTATTACAAACCATAAAATAAATTTGGTACTATTATCGTATGAAGGAAACATCTACGAATCATATATTTCACACTTCTTTACATTGCTAACGTGTTATTTTCGAATGCGGAACATTTCTTAAGGTGAAATAATGCATTTCTAACTAAGATAATGCATATTTCTTCTATTTACGAGTACTTACTGTTACTTGTTGTTTCGAATCTGTAACACATTATGGCCGTGATAGCGTACTGGTTTAGGGGGCGTTCTGAGAGTGTTTTGTCGATTTATGCAGTGTTGCAACCTCGTTCACCGGAAAATATCTACTTTCGTGCCCGGATTTGAAATTATGCTAATACGTTGCAAACCATTGACGTTAGCCTCACAAACCATTGACGTTAGCCCCAAAAACCATTTTCCGCAAGGTTAGGTTAGGTTAAGTTAGGTTAGGCAAGCATAGTTAAAAAAAAAAATACTCGACACGTCATGTTCTAGTGAAGACACGGCGAGGCTGAAACACTGGCTACGGGGTTGCATCATCTTAACACACGGAACATTGAACTCTTGTGCAGAAAGCAAATGGCGGGAGCAGAAGCAGCGTGTCGGACAAAGATTTTCGCAGAAAACAACACACATTCACATCAAAATGGATCAAATCTACATTCAGGAACTTCCACAACGCTAAAGAAAGTGATTTCCGTAAGTACTTTCTCCTGTAAATTTGAAGGAAATTTGAAGGAATCCGTTTCCCTCATACAATAATGTTACCATAATTTTTTATTTGAAATGGCATTATTACTGTTATTGTTTTGTTTACATCCTTGGGGAGATATTATAGTCGATGTACCTTATGAGTTTATATCTGGCAAAACATTTTCTTCTTTATTTTATATCATTAATATAATAAAATTCATCATTATTCTGTTCGGAAGTATCGCTGTGTGACATCTCATATAAAAATCTCATTTCTGCAATTTTGAAAATTCACGGAATTATTTACTGTTTTGGATTAATTTGAGGTACATGATTCCTGCATTATGAACCACTTTTCCCGGGATAACTCATTTTTTATACACTTTTATCATTCTGTTGGAATACTTCTTAAGTAAACTTTATTTCTTTTTCATCAAATATTAAAATAACAAGATTTTTACTTATTTTCTAATTTCCAACGTTAGAACTGCCCCGATACGTGAAAAAATGGTAAAACTCAAATTGTGTCGAGAAGCGGGTGGTGGGCGTTCAACCCTCCACGAAATATCTGTAAAAAACAAAAACAATTTGTGTATTTCATTTATATTCACGCTATTTATCAATGACAAGACTCTTATATTGTTCCACATGCACTTAATTTGTTAAATTGGAAACGTCTTGTGTTCAAAATGTGAACATTTCTTTTATCGTGGGAATAAAATATTTAATATTTTTTGTAGGGGAAGTCAGGCCATTCATGAAAATTTAGAATTAATAATAACTACAGTAAAAACTGCATATCCCGGAACCTCTATAAGAAGGAAACCTGTAAATACGGGAAAAGAAAGTCCCCAGAACGGACTGATTTTATACCTGAAAATGACCTGCTTAAGGCGGTAATGTCCCTAACGCGGAAACGGAACAACATTTAAAGACCAACGCGATGTTTTTATTCTCAGTAAGACGAAAATTTATTCCTTTATTTTCTTTTCTTTTTTTTTTTTTTTTTTTTGCTCGCAAGAAAACAATGCAATACTGTAAGTGAAACACGCCTCTGTTGCCAATCGCTTATCGGTAACATTGTCGATATGAAAGAATGCGCTACAATACTCATAGCTGTTACGATTCCGTTTCTTTCTTTCATCTCTTACCCTCTTTCTCCACCTTTCTTTGTCTATTTCATTTCTGTTCTTCCGTCATCTTTCTATTTTTCTTGTTATCTCTCTTTGTTCCTTTCTTTTCTTCTCCACTTTTATCTCAATCTTTCTTCACCTCTCTTATTACATCTTTCAATCTTTCTCTTTCCCTCTATGCACATCGCACAACGACGCCAGGTGTCCCAAGTTCGAATCCTGGCATGGGCTTGGATGTTTATGAGTGTCCATTTTACTTCGCTTTTGCCACTTTTGGCTAATTTGCGAAGATGGGGATGAGTGATGATATGATGAAATTGATGAATGTATCGCATTTTTATTCATGTATGTACATGCATTAGTACTCTACATTATAAGTAATGCGAAATGTAAATATGTCTTTCCATTATGTCCTGCAGCGCTCTATACTGTATTCAAAGTCAACCCTGTATAAGAAGGGAAAATGTTAAGACGGAAAATTTTGTTCGGAACCATCATGTTCCGGGATAGATAGGTTTTACTGTATAATAATTGTTATAAACGAATAATAACTCTAAATATTTTAGTTCCAAAGGCCAGACCGTTGATATAAAATTATTATTAGTATTACTATTAGACTAACTAACTACTTACTCTCTAGTGTTCTTAAACCCAAAAATTTGTGTATGCAAGGAAGTCAGGCCATTCATGAAAAATTAGAATTAATAATAACTATAATAATTGTTATAAACGAATAATAACTCTAAATAATTTAGTTCCAAAGGCCAGACTGTTGACATAAAATAATTATTAGTATTATTATTAGACTAACTAACTACTTACTCTCTAGTCTTCTTACACCCGAAGATTTATGGATGCAGCAACACAAGCCCATCTGTCCTTATCCTTGGCAAGTTCAATCCAATCTTTTCCATCCTTACAAATTTCCTTTAGATCCATCTCAACGTTATCCATTCATCTTCGTCTTGGCCTTCCTAATATTATTATTATTAGAATTAATAGTAACTATAATAATTATTATAAACTAATAATAACTATAAAGTATTTAGTGATACAGGTCAGACCGTTCACATGAAATTGATTATTATTGATATCATTATTATTATTAAAATTAATAACAACTGTAAGTAATATTTAAGGTAAACTATTCAATAATTGGGGAGATTCTTCTATTCCATAAACTAGGTTAGTAAATATGCAGTGGGCTGCTTTCTTCAGTTCTTATAATTCAAACACTTAACATATTGAAATGCATGGTTATGTTATTTTGTTTTTAACTTTTACACGCTTCGTTCAAGAAAAACTGTCAAGATAGGGGGGGGGAGGATTTTATTTATTTTCTTTACGTCCTACGATCTCTCACATAAAAATCTCATTTCTGTATGTTTCGAAATCCATAGAACCATTTATTCTTTGGATTAAGTTTTAGAGTGTGAAAACATGGAAAACATTCCAAGCTGCTGCATTTTACACTCAGTTCTATGAGCAATTTCGTTTATTTTGGATATTTTGCTGGAATAATAATAAACTTGACTTTATTTCTGTTATTATCGAGCAATATAATACGTTTACTGTTATTATTGAAAATTGAATTGTATAAATGAAACGAGTGAAAGAACGGAGTGGTTCAGTACAAGTAATGGACTAAAACAGGGAAGTGCTCTTTCCCCACTGCTCTTCATAATTACAATGGATGCAATTAATGAAGAGGTGGGGAAGAAGATAGGAGAGAAGACCCTGTTGTTCACTGATGACATAGTAATATGGGCGAACAGGGAAGAATAAGTACAGAGACAGCTTGATAGTTGGAATGAAAATCAGTGCAGAAAAGAGTGAGGTGCTAATAACAACAAGGAGCAGTCAGCAATGAACCAAGACTTAAGATGGACACAGAAGAATTGAGGATAGAGTAGAGCTTCAAATATCTAGGAAGCATAATTGGAAGAATAGATGAGGAGGTAACCAGAAGATGACAAATTGGTGGTTCACTATATCAAAGCATTCGGAGATTAATATGGAACAGGGATGTAACTATGAAATGCATGTGCCAATAATTACGTATGGAGCAGAGACTTGGACAATGACAGAGAGAGACAAAAGAAAGATGCAGGCAGTGGGGATGAAACTTTTAAGGAGTACATTGGGGAAGACTGGAATGGATAGAATAAGGAATGAGGAGATCCGTGAGACAGTGATCATGGTGAAGCTTCAGAACAGGATAGATCAGGCACAGATGAGTTGGTTCGGACACATGAAGAGGATGGATGCAGAGAGACTACCAGTACGAGCTTAGAGTGCACAAAGAGTGGTAGTAAGGCCAAGGGGGAGAGCAAGGTGTCGGTGGAAAGAATAGAGGGTGTTAGGAGAAGAGGACAAGATTGGAATACCGTGGAAAGAGAGGAGTGGTGGAAGACCAGGAAAGAATGGAGAGGTTTGACTTCTATGCCGACCCAGCCATAGGGAGGAAACGGTGATGGATGATAATGAAATGAAAATTTACCTTAGTTACCAAATAATTGTAAATCAGTAGCTTTCAAAAAGTAATTACGTTTCGTTTCGAAAAGAGTAACTTACGTACTTTTTGGGTCAAGTGATTTGGCTATTCTAAGCAATTTGATGGCGTCAGGCAAGGTTTGCAGGCGTCGATGACGTCATGTGGCGACGGTGCTGGATTATATTAGCTATAATTAAGGATCTGGATTTATCCGAATTCAACCTGTCCCGATGCGATCAGAGGTAGAAGTTATTATAACACAATATATGGCGTTATCCTATGTTCGCTTTAAAGGCGAAGAAATTGAACGATGTAGCCTATATGAAACGAAGTATACGGGCTGAATGCATGTTATTAATAATAATTGCTTTTTAAAAAACGGGAAGAATACGCTTACAGCAAGAACCTGTTACGAGGTTGCATTCATCGTCACCCCAAACCGCGAGCGATCATTGACGCGCGAGGGAAGAAAGGCTCTCCATTGTTATGTTCCCCTTACGGGACCTGAATAGAAGGCAGGTGCCGCCAATTTTTTTACAGGCGGGTATTGATTTTCTTTGAGGTTCCAATTTTATTTTGCAGAAGTAATTTACGCGTTGTTTCTTCCGTCTTTCGTAACATTGCAAAGACTATTTGACCTAAAGCGTAAGGAATTTGGCTGAACTAGGAACAATCAGTTCCAGTATCTACAGGTTAAAGTGGATGCGATCCACTATTTGCCCTTATATCTAGGTTGCGAACCACGGACTCTTTGATTATTGACTTATAAACATCAGGATTCACGTAAAATTGACCAGATTTTTTACTGTTAGGGCCAATATTTTCATCTTTTTGTGTATTTTTCCTCAGAAAACGCTATTTGAACGATTCAAGCAAGAGTTTTCATGGCAATTTAGACACACAATCTGTGTTTCTTCAACATTAGCTGAAGTTTAGGTTTATTTTTTACTTTAATATCACAATTTCATCTATTCAGGCAACATTTTTTATTAAATTTTGGACTCACAAAGTCATTTTTCAACTTTTAACTTGCTATTTTAAAAGTTTATTTCCATTTTTTACTAAAATATCACAATTTCATCTATTCTCGCAGGAGTGTTTATGGCAGTTTAGACTTGCAAAGATAATTTGTTTTAACTTCTTTTATTAATTTTTCTATTTATTGTCTTTTGTATCTTATATTTTTTATTTTTAACTTTGAGTTTTGTTCTTTATTTAAAAAAATTCTCTAATCACTAAGGAAGAAGTACTTTTAAGTAAAACTGTACCCACAAACTTTATTATTACTATTATTATTATTGTTGTTTTTGTTTTGATGTAGTTGTTGAATGTTGTTGTTGTTGTTAGTGTTTATTGACTTCCACTACGATATTTTTGGTTTGCTTCGTAGGAAAGTTTGTTTATTTTAGAGTTTCCTCGGTATTTTCTTACTGTTAGGGTAGGTAAAGTTTCCTAAATATATTTGTAGGGTTCCCTATATTCTTGTTCTTGCATGTTTTTCATATGATGTGATCATGTGATCACCACAACTCTCCAAGTGCTTTTACCGCATGTTTCCATTTTATTGAGGCTTAGTGATTCCTAGAGTTACTTTATGCATGAGAGAAAGCTTGAAAATTTCGATCTCAGATAACCGTCAACCTTATGTCAGAGTATTTTCGAGTATATTTTAGACTTATTATGGGCCACTAGAATATCACGGCTTGCTTAATTTTTAAGTATGTTGCGCAGTTATTGTATTTTTGCTTTTGCTTACTAGATAAACTGTACGAAATGTTTAATATTTGTACTTTTCTGCACTTATAAGAGGCCAAACGTTTACTGTAACTAAAATTATTATGTGTCTAAGGACTGAAACCCCTTTACCAAGAGTACTATAACTGAACGTTTATTAATATTGTTTCTTTCTTCCCTTAAATATAACAATTTAACAATATAATGACAAATCACTTGGACAAGTCGATGTTAGCAGATGACTATGTGACTCTTAAGTCCACCTGCCAAACTTTTCTTACCATGCTATTTACCCTTATAGGTTTTTTATTCTGGGTTCGTTTCAAGAACTATTGGCTTTTAACTTTATCGTTGATTGTTTTTTTTTATTATTTCCTTATTTGTTTATTGAATCTATTTGTTTTGTGTGTCTTGTAATATCAACAATAAAGTTAAAAAAGGATAGCACAGAAGTAAAAAAACCTAACTCAGATAACAAGCAGCAACAAGGATAAACAGAAACCCACATGGAATTCAGAAAGGGACATCAATAGCCACAGCCATAGCAAAAATAATAGGTAGTCCAACAAGCTAACTCAGATATGAACCAGCAACATACCTCAGATATCGAGCAGCAACAAGGCATAGAATAGAGTAAAACAGGGCATGCTTATGGAGAAACTCAACAACATATAATAAAAGGGACAGCCAAGGCTATTTACAATACAGAATTATAATTACCCAAATAAGCTACATCATACATAGAACCTGCGAATAGGAAATTAACAACATCAGCAGTAACTACTTATACCTGCTAGAACAACTAAGCGACTATAGTTAATCAGAAAAATACATATTTTCACGAACTAATTTCCGTCTACGTTAATAATACTGTACTGCCAGAATGCTAAGGCTTCAAAAGTTAGCTCCCAGAACAAAGTACAGAGTGGAGTATAGGGCCTCATGCAAATGATTATTCAAAGGAGCTTCATAGATCAATAAGACAATAGCGATTATTCTAAGTACTGCAAATTGACCGAAAATAGGAAACCTACACAAGAACAACAACACAAGAAGGTAAGATACTTACTACCATTACAGCAGACACTCAATATCACAAAAGACCATGCAAAATATTCTACAACACTCTGATTCATAACATAAAAAAAACTGCTAAGTTCCCAAAAAGTATCCAATCAATGAAAGAAAACTGATTGAAAAGGGAGAACTCTCTACAGTCTCGCAGAATTATAGGAAAATAACAGCAAAACTTGGAAGCACACACACTCAATAATGCTCAATATGCATACACTTCACATGCAATCCCATCAAAAAGGCACATAGCAGACTCTCATCTGAACTTGGACACCAAAAAACAGCACTTTGGGATTACTAATACTCATAAATACTACATTGCCTGCCGTTGTTTGAATAGCGACGGTGCAAACTTCATAGCAAAATATTGAAAAACGTCAGATGTATGTTCGTATAAGTGTGTAAATGTGTGTGTGTGTGTGTGTATAAAAGAGAATATATGCGTATTTACCAGAGTGTGGTCTTACATAAATTGATAAAAACAGCAATATAGAAGCTGATAGAAAATAGTAAAAAATAAGGTTTTTAACATGACAAAGTAATTTGTTTAGTTTGTTAAATATAAGAAACATAAGTTAATTACAAGAAATATAAATGAAATGCGCTAAATAAGTACAATTGTTTGGTTCGAAGGTAGTGAATATATCGAATTTTTGCCAAAGTTTGCATTATAACCAGTAAATTAAACAACGTTTACCTTAGAATAGCACAAAATAGCATACTTATTAGATTAATAACAAACTTTCTGATGCAGTAAAGTATTGACTAGGGCTGAATGATTCAATTACTGTAAAATATTAGTCTCAAATTGAAGTAAATAAAGTGTAAACAATAACATTTGTTTGTAAAATAGTGTTGTTAATTCCTCTGATAGCAGAAATATCAACTTGTACACAGTAAATTTGAGAGTTTTAGCAATATTTGTCCTGAAATGGATATAAGTGTAACTTGTTAAGCGTGCCAAATACAAAATATTTAAGAAACAGTACAGTATAACCTCAATTTTGAAAGCTAACAGTACTCTAGTGTTTCTACATAGGCGTCTGTAGTGGTAAAATACATCCAGTCCTTAAGATTTTTGGCCTTCCATTCATCCTCAGCGTCACCATTAGTCACAAAAGCAAAAAAAGACAAATCTTGTGGTTGTTATAATATCTACTTTTCATGCAATCACCTACACTATAGTATTATGTTTAGTGAATTTTGCAGTCTTCCTGATTGGTCTGCTATAGTTAGTAATCAATAAAAATATACTTGCATAGAAAAAATCCTGATATAGTTGGATTCTCAAAAGTATGTACAATCAGTGTTCTTGCTACATTTAGCCCCTAATATAGTATAAATTGAAGTCTAGTTAGTGTTGGGCTGTAAAATGTTCTGGTACATGTAGTTACTTGAAATAACAAATATTGGCTGTGTAAC
Organism: Lepisma saccharinum; assembly: GCF_977018435.1. Taxonomy (NCBI): domain Eukaryota; kingdom Metazoa; phylum Arthropoda; class Insecta; order Zygentoma; family Lepismatidae; genus Lepisma; species Lepisma saccharinum. The sequence continues at coordinate 72,688,919 of NC_139238.1, read as the reverse complement.
TGGTAAAGCACTCAAAAAAATCAACTTCGTTTCCTCGTAGTACTCCCTGAAAGTGCGTCTTGCACGCTAATAAGGCTCTGGCGTGTGTTCCTATGCCTCCTACAAGCCTCTGTAAAATTCATATTGACCAGTGATTAACCATTCAACATGCTGTAGAGCCTAAGCTTTAAGCTTCAGTCAGTGGAATTTAGTTCTCAGTTTCCAGTTCTCAGATATGTCAAATGGGATATGAAAACAATACATTGATTCAAAATATTTTGTTGTGAACCATTAATTTTTTCTGTAACAATCATAAAAACCTACAAACAGCCCAACAATTCTCCTGTGCAACAGATATATGTATTTTTTCTTCTTGCCCAACAATCCCAGATGTATGCATCCAAATTCATGGTCACTGTCAAGCACCCACCTAAATTCTGTCTCATTTCTAACTGCAAACACATCATATTCACATAAATCGGAAAATGCAAGCTTGAACCTTTCCAACAGTGATTCCGATTGTATATATTGTGACAAATTCCTTCTCTCAAAAAACATTGCAACAAGTGCTGTGTCTTATCCTTCTAAAACAATGACACATTCAAAAATGCAATGCTGTAATTTTTTAAGAGCATGCCCAACACTATGCTTAATAATATTGTTCCTTTGTTGCTGATAATCCCGATTTATTTCCAAATCACACTGCCCGGGATATATGTTTGCTGAACAATATTGCAAAATTGGAACTGTAGCAACTATGTATGTATTATTGGGAGCTTAGATAATTGTTCCCCACACCTGCATGTTTCATTCCAAGAGGTTTTGTCTAGGCACAGTGCAAGGCACTTACTGCTGCAATTTCTGAATTTTTGCCTCAGAAAATACAGAACAAGCTTATTCAGGCATTTGTGCTTTATATACCCAACAAGATCCAGGTGGAAATCATCTGCACTGAACAAGTGACCATCATCTGTGGTCACAAATTCATTATTCCTATTAAACAGATTGGGATTAGAAATTATTCTGTTCAAAAATTTAAAATGCACCCAATTTAAGCTCTGATCAGCCATGAGCTCTAAATCATAATCTTCATACCCATCACAACAATTGCTGTACCAACATTCATCAAACAATTTCAACCTGCAGAAATAATAATAGCTCCCAGTGTGGTGATGCACAAACAATCCACAAATTCTCTTAAACTTGTAGTACATAAATTTCTCAAACTTGCTGATGCTCTTCAGTGACAAGTATTGAAAATTCTTGTCACTATCAAGCACCCAGTGCATTTCAGTCTTATTCTGAACTGTAAACAGGTCATACTCGGACAGGTTCAGGAATCTAAGCCTAAAATCTTGAACAAGTGATTCGGATTTTATGTATTTTGAAATTGATCTCCTGTCAAAAAAATTCTGCATTATGACAGGCACAATGGCAGTGTGAACAATTCCCTGTCGCATTGGCATGTATTTTGTATGTTGTGTGCTTCAAGTGACAGGCATATGCATTCATGCTCACAGTTTTTAAATTTTTGCCTAAACATAAACATGAGAATTTTATTGAAGTTTGTATATTTTAAAAATTTGCTCATGCCTGGCTTAAAATCTTCAGGTAGGTATAAATTGCCCTCATCTGTAGTGACATATTCAAGAGGATTCAGGTCCACATAAACTCTGTTTGAGATTTTATAATGGATCCAGTTTAGACTCTGTGGAATAATTATGTCCATTCTGTACACAAAACAATTCTTATTGCAATTGTTGTACCAGTAATCATCATACATTGCAAATCCACAATGCCAATAATAATACTCTACAGAATAATGCACAAAATATCCAACAATTCTTTTGCATGTATTGAACATGGATATTTCAAATCTTATTAGGGATTTCAGGGACAGGTAGTGAAAGGCAAAATCACTTGAAAGCACCTATTGCATTTCAGTTTCATTCCCAACAGAGAACAGGTCATGCTCGGACAGATTCAAGAACCTAAGCCTGAAATCCCCAATAAGTGATTGTGATTTGATGTATTTTGAAATTGCTCTTCTGTCAAAAAAATTCTGCATATTTAATAATTACACACTGGCATGAATATGCAAGGAACAGAATCATGAAAACCCATTACTCAATGCATTCCGATACAGCCTCATTGTTTATGATTGTTGCAAATTTTGAGATGAAACTGTTTTTATGTGATTCAAGGCCCATCAAAGATATTACACAGTGAACAATTACAGTGTCACTTGTTTCATCCAAAACAATATTGTATATGAGATGGGGTAATTTTTTCAATTTAATATATTCCAATCTGTCAAGTTGCATGAAGCACTGAACTGCAAGAACCCTCTCGGTGTTATTTTTTGCTGTTCTGAAAAGGAGGTAGCATGAAACAATGGCATTTACAGATTCTGAATTGTATATAATTTTTGTAGAGAAACAATCAACATAGTTGATAGAGCTCATATAATTAGATTTTTCTGCTGAGGTCTTGGAATTTTTGATGAATGCATATCCTATATTCTCTATGTATTCATATGTGATGATATTATCAGGTGCTTTGTCCTGAAATTCTACAAAATATATTTTTGTTGTTCCTACAAGGGTCATAACATAAAAATCATCATAGTACCCAACCTCAGAGTATACATACCAGAGCAACTGATTGTATTTGTGGGTATTGAGCTTGAACAGATTGATCTTATTTTCAGGGGGGCTCACAATGTTGTCACAGAACCTGAGGATCCCATCACTGCTCAGGGATGTGCTTAGCTCAGGTCTGAAAATCTTGTTGACATAACATTTTGTGTCTTTATTTAAAATTTTAACAACAATTTTGAAATCTACAAGGCTTATCTCTGTGACATAATTCCCCAGGATGCTGACAAGTTGTTGATTTGTATTCAGTGCATCTATGATGCTCACTTGCATAATTTGTGTGGGGACATATGGGTTCTCTTCAAAGCAAACAGTTCTGTGATTAAAATTATCTGAAAAATCTCTTGCATTTGTTTCATATATACTGTAGACAAGATACTGATTGTTTATATATTTTACAATATAATCTTCAGACATCTTGCAAGTGGGGGCAACAGAATATCTATGGGTTATATTTATATCTAGGCTTTCACTATTCTGTACAGTCAATATGTTGGGAACAAAAAATTCATTCTATACCTTCAATCCTGTTTCTGCTCTATTTCTGCACTCCCTGCTGTCCCTGCTGTGTCTGTTGTTTCTGCTGTGTCTGAAAATATTTTTAATTTAAATTATTGTTTCCCACAATTGTTTCCCACAATTGCATCTTCTGCTAAGATTTTTCCCACCTAGAATTTTTGCAATACAATCAGAATCACAATCTTTGAATTTTTGTCTTATAAAATACATTATAATCTCATTCAGGTATATATGTTTAGAGTACCACACACAATCAGGATCAAAATCATCCCCACTATACAAATGGCCAGCATCTGTTGTGACAAATTCAATATCATTATAAATTGTAGATATTCTAAATTTGTAATGCATCCAATTCAAGCTTGGATATGAATCAATCCTCATCCTATGCTCTGAAAACAAATTGTAGCAATTTCCCCACCAGTGATTCCTAAACACTTTGAGCATGAAATAATACCCGTAATCATCTGTGTAAAAATTCACAAAATATCCAGCAATTCTGCCATAATTATTGTACACAATTTTTTCAAACTTGCTTATATATTTAAGGCATAGGTAGTGAAAAGGCAATTCACTGTTAAGCACCCACTGCATCTCTGTTTCATTGCAAACTGCAAACAGGTCATACTCAGAGAATCCAGATAATCTGATTCTGATATTTTCCACTATTGTTCCTATATAAACGTTTCAACGTATGTTCAACGTATGTTCAACATCTTAGCAGAAGATGCAATTGTGGGAAACAATTGTGGGAAACAATTGTTTAAATTAAAAATATTTTCAGACACAGCAGAAACAACAGACACAGCAGGGACAGCAGGGAGTGCAGAAATAGAGCAGAAACAGGATTGAAGGTATAGAATGATTTTTTTGTTCCCAACATATTGACTGTACAGAATAGTGAAAGCCTAGATATAAATATAACCCATAGATATTCTGTTGCCCCCACTTGCAAGATGTCTGAAGATTATATTGTAAAATATATAAACAATCAGTATCTTGTCTACAGTATATATGAAACAAATGCAAGAGATTTTTCAGATAATTTTAATCACAGAACTGTTTGTTTTGAAGAGAACCCATATGTCCCCACACAAATTATGCAAGTGAGCATCATAGATGCACTGAATACAAATCAACAACTTGTCAGCATCCTGGGGAATTATGTCACAGAGATAAGCCTTGTAGATTTCAAAATTGTTGTTAAAATTTTAAATAAAGACACAAAATGTTATGTCAACAAGATTTTCAGACCTGAGCTAAGCACATCCCTGAGCAGTGATGGGATCCTCAGGTTCTGTGACAACATTGTGAGCCCCCCTGAAAATAAGATCAATCTGTTCAAGCTCAATACCCACAAATACAATCAGTTGCTCTGGTATGTATACTCTGAGGTTGGGTACTATGATGATTTTTATGTTATGACCCTTGTAGGAACAACAAAAATATATTTTGTAGAATTTCAGGACAAAGCACCTGATAATATCATCACATATGAATACATAGAGAATATAGGATATGCATTCATCAAAAATTCCAAGACCTCAGCAGAAAAATCTAATTATATGAGCTCTATCAACTATGTTGATTGTTTCTCTACAAAAATTATATACAATTCAGAATCTGTAAATGCCATTGTTTCATGCTACCTCCTTTTCAGAACAGCAAAAAATAACACCGAGAGGGTTCTTGCAGTTCAGTGCTTCATGCAACTTGACAGATTGGAATATATTAAATTGAAAAAATTACCCCATCTCATATACAATATTGTTTTGGATGAAACAAGTGACACTGTAATTGTTCACTGTGTAATATCTTTGATGGGCCTTGAATCACATAAAAACAGTTTCATCTCAAAATTTGCAACAATCATAAACAATGAGGCTGTATCGGAATGCATTGAGTAATGGGTTTTCATGATTCTGTTCCTTGCATATTCATGCCAGTGTGTAATTATTAAATATGCAGAATTTTTTTGACAGAAGAGCAATTTCAAAATACATCAAATCACAATCACTTATTGGGGATTTCAGGCTTAGGTTCTTGAATCTGTCCGAGCATGACCTGTTCTCTGTTGGGAATGAAACTGAAATGCAATAGGTGCTTTCAAGTGATTTTGCCTTTCACTACCTGTCCCTGAAATCCCTAATAAGATTTGAAATATCCATGTTCAATACATGCAAAAGAATTGTTGGATATTTTGTGCATTATTCTGTAGAGTATTATTATTGGCATTGTGGATTTGCAATGTATGATGATTACTGGTACAACAATTGCAATAAGAATTGTTTTGTGTACAGAATGGACATAATTATTCCACAGAGTCTAAACTGGATCCATTATAAAATCTCAAACAGAGTTTATGTGGACCTGAATCCTCTTGAATATGTCACTACAGATGAGGGCAATTTATACCTACCTGAAGATTTTAAGCCAGGCATGAGCAAATTTTTAAAATATACAAACTTCAATAAAATTCTCATGTTTATGTTTAGGCAAAAATTTAAAAACTGTGAGCATGAATGCATATGCCTGTCACTTGAAGCACACAACATACAAAATACATGCCAATGCGACAGGGAATTGTTCACACTGCCATTGTGCCTGTCATAATGCAGAATTTTTTTGACAGGAGATCAATTTCAAAATACATAAAATCCGAATCACTTGTTCAAGATTTTAGGCTTAGATTCCTGAACCTGTCCGAGTATGACCTGTTTACAGTTCAGAATAAGACTGAAATGCACTGGGTGCTTGATAGTGACAAGAATTTTCAATACTTGTCACTGAAGAGCATCAGCAAGTTTGAGAAATTTATGTACTACAAGTTTAAGAGAATTTGTGGATTGTTTGTGCATCACCACACTGGGAGCTATTATTATTTCTGCAGGTTGAAATTGTTTGATGAATGTTGGTACAGCAATTGTTGTGATGGGTATGAAGATTATGATTTAGAGCTCATGGCTGATCAGAGCTTAAATTGGGTGCATTTTAAATTTTTGAACAGAATAATTTCTAATCCCAATCTGTTTAATAGGAATAATGAATTTGTGACCACAGATGATGGTCACTTGTTCAGTGCAGATGATTTCCACCTGGATCTTGTTGGGTATATAAAGCACAAATGCCTGAATAAGCTTGTTCTGTATTTTCTGAGGCAAAAATTCAGAAATTGCAGCAGTAAGTGCCTTGCACTGTGCCTAGACAAAACCTCTTGGAATGAAACATGCAGGTGTGGGGAACAATTATCTAAGCTCCCAATAATACATACATAGTTGCTACAGTTCCAATTTTGCAATATTGTTCAGCAAACATATATCCCGGGCAGTGTGATTTGGAAATAAATCGGGATTATCAGCAACAAAGGAACAATATTATTAAGCATAGTGTTGGGCATGCTCTTAAAAAATTACAGCATTGCATTTTTGAATGTGTCATTGTTTTAGAAGGATAAGACACAGCACTTGTTGCAATGTTTTTTGAGAGAAGGAATTTGTCACAATATATACAATCGGAATCACTGTTGGAAAGGTTCAAGCTTGCATTTTCCGATTTATGTGAATATGATGTGTTTGCAGTTAGAAATGAGACAGAATTTAGGTGGGTGCTTGACAGTGACCATGAATTTGGATGCATACATCTGGGATTGTTGGGCAAGAAGAAAAAATACATATATCTGTTGCACAGGAGAATTGTTGGGCTGTTTGTAGGTTTTTATGATTGTTACAGAAAAAATTAATGGTTCACAACAAAATATTTTGAATCAATGTATTGTTTTCATATCCCATTTGACATATCTGAGAACTGGAAACATTTAAATTATGATACTTATTTGAAATCCTATGATGATTTTGAATTTGTAACCACAGATACAGGCTTGGTGTTTTCAGGTGCGGATTTTGTTAGAAGGGAAAAATATATCTCAGGGGTCATAAATGCAAATAAGATTATTCTGTATTTGCTGAGTTTGAAGATAAAATTTCATGATTTGAGATATTTTGAACCTTTAAACTGCAATTTTTTGCAATCTTCAAATCTCAACCTCAAATTCTGATCGGGAGGTACACAGAGCCATGTACAATTTCTGTTTATATCTACATGATTGCTCTCCACAATTGTGTAGGTGCACAATAGGATCAATGCTCATGTCATTTTTTGACAGAAGAGATGTTGCAAAATATATTAAATCTGAATCTCTTTCATATCTCTTCTTCCTGATTTCAAAATTAGATTCTCAACACTCTCAGAGTATGATTTATTTTCAATCAATAATAAAACAGAGTTCCGCTGGGCCCTGAACAGCACACAAAAATTCAATTATCTAAACTTGAAATACATCACTGATTTTGAGTGCCACAAGTATAATTCTTGAAGAAGAATTGTGGGACAGTTTGTTGTTTTTTTATTATTATATTGATTTTTCCTATTATGGAGGATGGTTTTCAAATCATGCAAGTGTGGGGAGATTCTATGATTTTGAGATTCTTCCCAATCAGAGCTCAAACTGGAAACATTTCAGATTTTTGCTGATGCATCTGGATAGGTTCCAAAAGGTAGAATTTGTTACAACAGATAGTGGAATCTTGTATAGTGGTGCAGATTTTAATCATCACCTGCAATATTTTGATGCATTCAATTCTCAGATGTTGAACATGACTGAGATAATCATGTATCTTCTTCAGCAAAAATTTAAAAATTGCAGCATTGGGTGCTTTAATAGGATAATAAAATCATGGAATGTATTTACAGAGTGTGAGTGCGGGAAACCTCTAAGCTGCATGCCTCTGCTGTTGAGATAGCCCAGCCTAACATGTAATATTGTTTGCAGGTTGATTCAAGATGCAAACATTTTTTGAAAGAGGAAATAATTCCAGATACATCAAATCCAAATCTCTTGTTCCTGAATTTAAATTGAGATTCTCAAAATTGTAAAGTGTATTGTGTGCTCCATGATGCTCACATAATTTGTGGAGAGGCATTTTATGGCCTGTTTCTGGTGCACAGGGTCTAGCTCCTGGTCTAGAAAATTACAAAATATGGCCTTGCAATCTAAGTTATACAGGGCAATCACACAAATATTTCCAATCAATTTTGTTTGGAAATGTTGATGACTGTGCAGAACAAGCATAAGTGAAATATTTCATGTTATATTTTCTATAGCATTTTGGGCATGTTTTTGTGATAATTCTGCTTTTGTCTGGATTACAATTCTTTTGGTGCTTAACCCAATTGGGGCTGGATATATTCTCATTGCATTGATTACAATATTTTTGATTCGGCATTTTTGTTGTTGTTTATTATATAAAATTTCCTGGGCTTCAATTCAAAATTCTATGCTTAATAAAAAATATCAGTTGGGTTCAGCAGTGTGTTTTGTATATTTAGTGTGTGTATGTGTGTGAATATTTTTGGCTTTGGTATTTATATAAAATTTCTTGGGGTTCAAATCAAAACTCTATACTTAATAAACCTATGACAGGTTGTTAAAAATTCTGTATATTAAATCAAATAGATTTGTAATTCAATTTATACAAATCTGCAATATTTTTGTGTTTAAAAAAATATGAGCAACACTGCAACAACACACCCTTACTCTTCAACAACTCTCACAATACTGGCTGATTAGCAATGCAAAATCTCTTTATATAACCTATGCACAGACCGCATTGAAAACATCTGAAACAATAAGCCAATCAGAATATAACACATCATCACTTTAGTCATAACCAACCAATCAGAAAACAACACATGTTTAATAATTTGTTGCAAAACATGATGCAATACAAATAAACCAGAAATAGGCCACAAGTGGACCGGAAGTAGGCAAACCGAAAGTGGACCGGAAGTGGACAGGAAGTGAACCGGAAGTGGACCGGAAGTGGACCGGAAGTGGACCGGAAGTAAATATGTGTGGGTGTGGGTGTATGTGGGTGGGTGTGGGTGTATGTGTGTGGGTGTGGGTGTGGGTGGGTGTGGGTCTTATGAGCATCTTGGCTTAGTTTTAGGTGTGGGCAAAAAAAATATTAAGAGGGGCATATTTTTAACAAATTTATGGACAACAATCTCACAGAAGTGCCTTTTATAAGTGTAGGCAAATCAATCTGAGGGGGGTCATACTTTCTCAGGAAATTCCCGAGGGCATTTTTACAAAAATCTTGGATTAGACGGGGTTCCACACTTGAGCAAAAAGCTCATATGGGCATGTTGAGCAAGTTTTAAGTGTAGGCAAATCTGCCTGAGGGGGGGGTTCATACTTTCTCGTCCTGGTTATATATACTTTTATACTACTGTAACACAGAAAATTTATCCAATTTCCAGGGAGGGGCAAGGAAGGTATTTTTTCCGGGGGGGCAAACAAGTCACATTTTCCGCAATAATAGTGTTGTTGCCTCAAAAAACATTGCGTAAATTTGAATTTATCATGTTCGTGCAATAATGAATACGTATTATTGTGGCTGAAATGAAATTATGTGTGTGAAATATATAATTTTTGGTTGACTATCATTATCCAGGGGTCACGCCTCCCTTGCCCCCTCTTCCGGACGCCCATGTCTACAATGCTGCATACTTGATAGCTGGACCATTAATGGAAACGAATTAATTTTCAATTGCATTTGTTACACTGTATGCTTTTAATTCCATTTTCTTTGAGGGGGATAAAATATCAATGACAGTATCTTCTAATCCCCGGCACTCCCGCTTTTAATTCACACGCTGAATATAACTATTCAATCAAAAGATTCTGAATCAATACAAAATATATGTTGCTTATATTCTATATATTAACATTTCCTGCAATACAATACAACGAAATTTACTTTTATTGCCCTCTCTGGGCAAGAGACACATTTACAATTATTGTAGTTTTACGTTTTTTTAAAAAGCGAAATTTGGTTGGTTAAATTTCGTTCCACATTTATTTCCCTTGGTTAACTGTGACAATTAAAATGAAATCATATACATATTTGGGGTAAAATAAAGAACATATACAGGGTGACTTGTAATTAGATGTATTCCCTGAAAGGGGTTAAAGTAGAGATAATTTGCAATAAATTTGACCATATGATACCCCGTCCGAAAATTAGTAGTTTTCGAGATAATCAATTTCTATTGTTTTTTTTTAAAAAATGACAAGTTTCCACATAAAAATACGAATTGTGAAAAAACAGCTCATTGTATGACAGATATTTCATCGTTTTCTGATAACTAAGAAATAACTGGTTAGTTGGATAAAAGTTCGTCCCAAATAACAATCACATGTAAGTAACGGGTGGGTCTAAACTTACAAGTGATGATAAAAAAAATGCACTCTTAGTTTACTTGGCAACGTATTAATAACAAAAATGGTATGACACGAAGCGTACAAATTACTTAAATTACTTCCTTGTGTCATCAGCTATCCAACAAGGTACATATGTTGCTAACATTCACATTTGTGTACAAGAAATAATACTTCATTCATCTTAATGTGAATGGAATCAATGAACAATACAATTAAACAACATTACACGTCTTGCTCAAAGTGGGTAACTCCTATACGAATGCAGGCTTGCAGGTTTTTACGGACATTTGGTCTCGTAACTCGTGATGTGATGGTGTCCTTGATGTGTTGACCAGTTGTTAAGATCCTCTCCCTGAGCTCTTCTTTCGAGTTTACCGGTGTCTTGTAAACTGTCTGTCATGTGGCTCCAAATGTGAAAGCCGCAAGGCGTCAAATCGATCGGGGGATCGAGCTGGGCAGTCATCATGCTGATAAATCATGTCACGTCTTGTAGCTAGAGGCACATCCTCCAACAACATTCCATCCTGTTCCTCAAAAAATGTTCATAAGTGATGCCATTTAAGATTTGGGACAGGAAAGATGGTTCGATCAAAAGATTGTTGATGACGCCCATCCATACTTCTGCCTGGGCGTGCGACAGTGGCTGGATGAAAATTACCCAATTTACCTGATTCCCTGGCTGGCTCGATCCCCCGATTTGACGCTTTGCGACTTCTACATTTGGAGCCATTACTTTCTATTAAATTTGTAGGCCACAAATATCTCCAAAAGGAAACGACGTTAAGCAAACGGATCTCAGCCTGGAATAATCCCGTTATTACTTCCTACTTGCTCATCCAGTGGATGTGGAAATCATTCTACTTTGTCCAGATATCTCTTCTTCTCGTCGATAAGTGTTTTTACATGATAAAAACTGATAAACAAAAAGATAAGAAAGGCCACAAGTAAGCGCTTGAATTACCCAGCGGCAGGGAACCGGAAGTTGCTGTGCTGTAGTTCCACAATCGATTCTCCCATTCGATATGTTTTTGTTTACTCGTGAATATCCCATACCCATCGACACAATATAAAAGGGAGATGGAATGAGGTTTTTCTTTCTTCGACTGAACTTTCATCAAGGCCCAAACCCCTGACCGGACTGTCTGCGCACGCCTATGGCCAGAGGAACAACCACTGTGGAATAAGACAAAATGCATACTGTTGCTCCTTTTTCCTTTTATACAAAGCTTTCATTCTCTCTCTCGTTTTTTTTAATTAATTTTTTTGTTAATCGTTTCTTAGCCTTGACTTCTTCTAGATCTCATTGTCTTCTATACTCTTCCATCTCTCTCTCTCTCTCTCTCTCTCTCTCTCTTTTTCTCTCTCTCTCCTCTCTCAGATTCTTACCTTTTTATTTCATTTCTTCCTTCTCTCTGTTTTTCCATATTTCTTCTCTCTCAGATACTTACTTCTTTTTTCATTTCATCTCTATCTCTCTCTCTGTTTTCTCTATTTCTTTTCTATCGGTTTCTTACTTCTATATTTCATTTCTTCTCTCTATCTCTAGCTCTGTCTGTCTTTCTCTATTCCTTCTCACTCGGTTTCTTACTTATTTATCTAATTTCTTCTCTCTCTTTTCTTTATTTCATCTCTCTCGGTTTCTTACTTCATTATTTCATTTCCCCCCTCTCACTCTGTTTTTCTCTATTTGTTTTCTCTCTGTGTCCTACTTCTATATTTCATTTCTTCTCTCTCTCTCTATCTCTGTCTGTCTTTCCCTATTCCTTCTCACTAGGTTTCTTACTTCTTTATCTCATTTCTTCTCTCTCTTTCTCTCTCTCCTTTCTTTATTTTATCTCTCTCAGTTTCTTACTTCATTTTTCATTACTTCCCTCCCCTCTCTCTGTGCTCTTCTCTATTTTTCTCTCGGTTTCTTACTTATTTAATTCATTTCTTCTCTTTCTCTCTCTCTCTCTCTCTCTCTCTGTGCTCTCCTCTATTTCATTTCTATCGGTTTGTTACTTCTTTATTTCATTTCTTCTCTCTCTCTCTCTCTATCTTTATTTGTCTTTCTCTATTTCTTCTCTCACGGTTTCTTACTTCATTATTTCATATCTTCCCCCTTTCTCTCTCTCTGTTTTTCTCTATTTCTTTTCTCTCTGTTTCCTACTTCCATATTTCATTTCTTCTCTCTCTCTCTCTCTATCTCTATCTGTCTTTCCCTATTCCTTCTCACTCGGTTTCTTACTTCTTTATCTCTTTTCTTCTTTCTCTTTCTTACTCTCTTTTCTTTATTTTATCTCTCTCAGTTTCTTACTTCATTTTTCATTACTTCCCTCTCTCTCTCTCTGTGTGCTCTTCTCTATTTTTCTCTCGGTTTCTTACTTCTTTATTTCATTTCTTCTCTTTCTCTCTCTCTCTCTCTCTGTGCTCTCCTCTATTTCATTTCTCTCGGTTTCTTACTTCTTTATTTCATTTCTTCTCTCTCTCTCTATCTTTATCTGTCTTTCTCTATTTCTTCTCTCTCGGTTTCTTACTTCATTATTTCATATCTTCACACTTTCTCTCTCTCTGTTTTTCTCTATTTCTTTTCTCTCTGTTTCCTACTTCCATATTTCATTTCTTCTCTCTCTCTCTATCTCTGTCTGTCTTTCCCTATTCATTCTCACTCGGTTTCTGACTTCTTTATCTCTTTTCTTCTTTCTCTTTCTCACTCTATTTTTTTATTTTATCTCTCTCAGTTTCTTACTTCATTTTTCATTACTTCCCTCTCTCTCTCTCTCTCTCTGTGTGCTCTTCTCTATTTTTCTCTCGGTTTCTTACTTCTTTATTTCATTTCTTCTCTTTCTCTCTCTCTCTGTGCTTTTCTCTATTTCATTTCTCTCGGTTTCTTAATTCTTTATTTGATTTCTTCTCTTTCTCTCTCTCTCTGTGCTCTTCTCTATTTCATTTCTCTCGGTTTCTTACTTCTTTATTTCATTCCTTCTCTCTCTCTCTCTCTCTCTGTTTTCTCTATTTCTTTTCTCTCACTTTCTTATTTTTTTCTATCTCTGCCTGTCTTTCTCTATTTCTTCTCTCTCGGATTCTTAATTCATTATTTCATTTCTTCTCTTTCTCTCTCTCTATTTTCTCTATTTCATCTCCATCTCTTTCTCTGTTTTCTCTATTTCTTCTCTCTCTCTCTCTCTCTCTGTTTTTCTCTATTTCTTTTCTCTCGGTTTCTTACTTGTTTATTTCATTTCTTCTTTCTCTCTCTCTATCTGTCTTTCTCTATTTCTTCTCTCTCGGTTTCTTACTTCATTATTTCATCTCTTCTACCTTCTCTCTCTCTCTGTTTTTCTCTATTTCTTTTCTGTCGGATTCTTAATTCTTTATTTCTTTTCTTCTTTCTTTCTCTCTCTCTAACTCTGTCTGTCTTTCTTTATTACTTCTCTTTCGGTTTCTTAATTCATTATTTCATATCTTCTATTTCTCTCTCTCTCTCTCTCTCTCTCTCTCTGTTTTATCTATTTCTTCTCTATCTCTCTCTATGTTGTATCTATTTCTTCAATCTCTCTCTCTCTGTTTTCTCTATTTCTTCTATCTAGGTTTATTACTTCTTTATTTCTTTTCTTCTCTCTCTCTCTCTATCTCTCTCTGTGCTCTTCTCTATTTCTTTCTCTCGGTTTCTTACTTCCTTATTTCATTTCTTCTCTCTCTCCCTCTTTCTATGTCTGTCTTTCTTCATTTTTCTCTCTCTCTGTGCTCTTCTCTATTTTTCTCTCGGTTTCTTACTTCTTTATTTCATTTCTTCTCTTTCTCTCTCTCTCTCTTTGCTCTTCTCTATTTCATTTCACTCGGTTTCTTACTTCTTTATTTCATTTCTTCTCTCTCTCTCTCTCTATCTCTGTCTGTCTTTCTCTATTTCTTCTCTCTCGGATTCTTAATTCATTATGTCATTTCCTATCTTTCTCTCTCTCTCTCTGTTTTCTCTATTTCTTCTATCTCTCTATCTCTCTCTCGCTCTCTGTTTTTCTCTATTTCTTTTCTCTCAGTTACTTACTTGTTTATTTCATTTCTTCTTTCTCTCTCTCTATCTCCGTCTGTCTTTCTCTATTTCTTCTCTCTCGGTTTCTTAACTTCATTATTTCATTTTCCCCCCACTATCTCTCTGTTTTTCTCTATTTCTTTTCTCTCGGTTTCTTACTTCTTTACTTCATGGCCTCTCCGATGGTGCAGTGGTAGCGTCGTCGCCTTGTAATCAAGGTGTCCCGGGTTCGATACCCGGTGGAGGCACAAGTGGTTCGGATCCCACTTTAAACTGTACGTCCAGTCCCGATTAGCCTTACTGTGCATAAAGTGGACTTAAAACACCAAATCAATCCAATTCTTTACTTCATTTCTTATCTCTCTCTCTATCTCTGTCTGTCTTTCTCTATTTCTTCTCTCTCTGTTTGTTACTTCATTATTTCATTCCTTCCCCCCTCTCTCTGTGTTTTTCTCTATTTCTTTTCTTTCGGTTTCTTACTTCTTTATTTCATTTCTTCTCTCTCTCTCTCTCTCTCTCTCTCTCTCTGTTTCTCTCAATTTCTTCTCACTTGATTTCTTACTTTTTATTCCATTTCATCTCTCTTCCTCTCTCTCTCTCTCTCTCTCTGTTTTCTCTATTTCTTCTGTCTCTCTGTTTTTCTCTATTTCGTCTCTGTCTCTCTGTATTTCTCTATTGCTTGTAAGTCTCTGTGTTTTCATCTATTTCTTCTCTCCCGACTCTCTCTCTCTCTCTCTCCCTCACTCTCTCTCTCTGTGTTTTCTGAATTTCTTCCCTTTCTCTACCTCTCTTTTTCTCTCTATATTTCTTCTCTCCCGTTTTCTTACTTCATTATTTCATTTCTTCTCTTTCTCTTTTCTTTATTTCATCTCTCTCAGTTTCTTACTTCATTTTTCATTCCTTCCCCCTCTCTCTCTCTGTGCTCTTCTCTATTTTTCTCTCGGTTTCTTACTTCTTTATTTCATTTCTTCTCTTTCTCTCTCTCTCTCTCTGTCCTCTTCTCTATTTCATTTCACTCGGTTTCTTACTTCTTTATTTCATTTCTTCTCTCTCTCTATCTTTATTTGTCTTTCTCTATTTCTTCTCTCTCGGTTTCTTACTTCATTATTTCATATCTTCCCCCTTTCACTCTCTCTGTTTTTCTCTATTTCTTTTCTCTCTGTTTCCTACTTCTATTTCATTTCTTCTCTCTCTCTCTATCTCTGTCTGTCTTTCCCTATTCCTTCTCACTCGGTTTCTGACTTCTTTATCTCATTTCTTCTTTCTCTTTCTCACTCTCTTTTCTTTATTTTATCTCTCTCAGTTTCTTACTTCATTTTTCATTACTTCCCTCTCTCTCTCTCTCTGTGTGCTCTTCTCTATTTTTCTCTCGGTTTCTTACTTCTTTATTTCATTTCTTCTCTTTCTCTCTCTCTCTCTGTGCTCTCCTCTATTTCATTTCTCTCGGTTTCATACTTCTTTATTTCATTTCTTCTCTCTCTCTCTATCTTTATTTGTCTTTCTCTATTTCTTCTCTCTCGGTTTCTTACTTCATTATTTCATATCTTCACACTTTCTCTCTCTCTGTTTTTCTCTATTTCTTTTCTCTCTGTTTCCTACTTCCATATTTCATTTCTTCTCTCTCTCTCTATCTCTGTCTGTATTTCCCTATTCCTTCTCACTCGGTTTCTGACTTCTTTATCTCTTTTCTTCTTTCTCTTTCTCACTCTCTTTTCTTTATTTTATCTCTCTCAGTTTCTTACTTCATTTTTCATTACTTCCCTCTATCTCTCTCTGTGTGTGCTCTTCTCTATTTTTCTCTCGGTTTCTTACTTCTTTATTTCATTTCTTCTCTTTCTCTCTCTCTCTCTCTCTCTCTGTCCTTTTCTCTATTTCATTTCTCTCGGTTTCTTAATTCTTTATTTGATTTCTTCTCTTTCTCTCTCTCTCTGTGCTCTTCTCTATTTCATTTCTCTCGGTTTCTTACTTCTTTATTTCATTCCTTCTCTCTCTCTCTATCTCTATCTCTGTCTGTCTTTCTCTATTTCTTCTCTCTCGGTTTCTTACTTCATTATTTAATAATTTCCCCCTTTCTCTCTCTCTCTGTTTTTCTCTATTTCTTTTCTCTCGGTTTCTTAATTTTTCTTTTATTTCTTCATTCTCTCTTTCTATCTCTGTCTGTCTTTCTCTATTTCTTCTCTCTCGGATTCTTAATTCATTATTTCATTTCTTCTCTTTTTCTCTCTCTCTGTTTTCTCTATTTCTTTTCTCTCGGTTTCTTATTTGTTTATTTCATTTCTTCTTTCTCTCTCTATATCTCTGTCTGTCTTTCTCTATTTCTTCTCTCTCGGTTTCTTACTTCATTATTTCATTTCTTCCCCCTTCTCTATCTCTGTTTTTCTCTATTTGTTTTCTGTCGGTTTTTTAATTCTCTATTTCATTTCTTCTTTCTCTCTCTATCTCTGTCTGTCTCTCTCTATTTTTTCTCTCTCGGTTTCTTAATTCATTATTTCATATCTTCTATTTCTCTCTCTCTCTCTCTCTCTCTCTCTGTTTTCTCTATTTCTTCTCTATCTCTCTCTATGTGGTATCTATTTCTTGAATCTCTCTCTCTCTCTCTCTCTCTCTCTCTCTGCTTTCTCAAATTCTTCTATCTAGGTTTCTTACGTCTTTATTTCATTTCTTCTCTCTCTCTCTCTATCTCTCTCTGTGCTCTTCTCTATTTCTTTCTCTCAGTTTCTTACTTCCTTATATCATTTCTTCTCTCTCTCTTTCTCGGTCTGTCTTTCTTCATTTCTTCTGTCTCTCTCTGTGCTCTTCTCTATTTCTTCTCTCTCGGTTTCTTACTTCATTATTTCATATCTTCCCCCTTTCTCTCTCTCTCTGTTTTTCTCTATTTCTTTTCTCTCGGTTTCTTAATTTTTTATTTCATTTATTCCTTCTCTCTATCTCTGTCTGTCTTTCTCTATTTATTCTCTCTCGGATTCTTAATTCATTATTTTCATTTATTCTCTTTCTCTCTCTCTCTGTTTTCTCTATTTCTTCTCTCTCTCTCTCTCTCTGTTTTTCTCTATTTCTTTTCTCTCTGTTTCTTACTTGTTTATTTCATTTCTTCCTTCTCTCTCTCTATCTCCGTCTGTCTTTATCTATTTCTTCTCTCTCGGTATCTTACTTCATTATTTCATTTCTTCCCCCCTCTCTCTCTGTTTTTTTCTATTTCCTTTCTTCGGTTTCTTACTTCTTTATTTCATTTCTTTTCTCTCTCTCTCTGTTTTTCTCTATTTCTTTTCTTTCGGTTTCTTACTTCTTTATTTCATTTCTTCTCTCTCTCTTTCTCTCTCTCTCTCTCTCTCTCTCTGTTTTTCTAATTATTCTCTTTCGGTTTCTTACTTCATTATTTCTTTTCTTCCCCGCTCTCTTTCTCTCTCTGTTTTTCTCTATTTATTTTCTCTCCGTTTCTTACATCTTTATTTTATTTCTTATCTCTCTCTCTCTCTCTCTCTCTCTGTGCTCTTCCCTATTTCTATTCTCTCGGTTTCTTACTTCTTTATTTCATTTTTTCTATCTATTTCTCTCTCTCTCTCTCTCTGTTTTTCTCTATTTCTTCTGTCTCTCTGTTTTTCTATATTTCGTCTCTGTGTCTCTGTATTTCTCTATTTCTTCTAAGTCTCTCTGTTTTCATCTATTTCTTCTCTCCCGACTCTCTCTCTCTCTCTCTCTCTCTCTCTCTCTCTCTCTCTCTCTGTTTTCTGAATTTCTTCCCTCTCTCTACCTCTCTCTATTTTTCTCTATTTCTTCGCTCTCGGTTTCTTACTTCCTTATTTCATTTCTTCTCTCTCTCTCTCTCTGTCCGTTTTTCTCTATTTCTTCTCTGTCGGCTCTCTCTCTCTCTCTCTTTCTCTCTCTATTTCTTCTCTCTGGGTTTCTTACTTCCTTATTTCATTTCTTCTCTCTCTCTCTGTTTCTCTCAATTTCTTCTCTCTCGATTTCTTACTTTTTATTCCATTTCTCCTCTCTGTTCCTCTCTCTCTCTCTCTCTCTCTCTGTTTTCTGTATTTCTTCTCTGTCTCTCTGTTTTCTCTATTTCCTCTGTCTCTCTGTTTTTCAGTAGTTCTTCTCTGCCAGCTCTTTTTCTTTCTCTCTCTCTCTATCTCTCTGTTTTGTCAATTTCTTCTCTCTCTATCTCTCTCTGTGTTTTTCTCTATTTCTTATCTCTCGGTTTCTTACCTTTTTATATCATTTTTTCTTTCTCTCTTTCTCTTTCTGTCTCTCTCTCTTTGTGCTCTTCTCTATCTCTTCTCTCTCGGTTTCTGGATTAATCCTTGTGTTACACACCAACTCTCCCGTGGTGCAGAATTTTCTTCAAAATACTGCCGAGAAAACATTTTCGAAGAGTATGGAGGGCATTTAAAACGTATTCAATACTTCAATTTACTGTATTGTCCTAATTGCGAACAGTCCTAGTTGCGAACAGTCCTAATTGCTAACACTTGCTGCCTGAAACAGGAATATACTCGAAGGACAATGTCCTAATTGCGAGCACATTTTTCTGCCTTTGGACCTACAACTATATCTCACACTTCCCGAGTCTATTTAACGATTTTTTAAAAAAAGGGACGCAGTTAATGACTTGAGACTGGTCAGTGTTTTGTTGGATGGTAAAAAATTCGACATGATTAAAGTACTCACCAAAGTATATATAATTTAATAAAAGTGTGGCCTGTTTTTTAAAGGAATACGTACTACAGAATTTTTAACTGAAAATAGCTTCATCATTTAAGAATACAATTATTAACGTTACCGAATTTTCAAATTCAAATTTCGAAACATATGACGCTGTTCTTAAAAATTTATGAATACCACCAATCTTATTATATTCTTGTTAGTGGTCCACACACACACACACACACACACACACACACACACACACACACACACAAAAAATTCTTCCGTTCTACATCTTCCAGGCTCATTTCCATCCTAAGAATTATGACATTAACAGTTGGGCTGAAAAGTTCGTAGGCTAACATAGTAAAAAATATTTTTTTGATAAAATTCGATTTTATTATTCAATATAGTTGCCTTTGAGGGCGATACAACGATTATAGCGGTCATACAATTTTTCGATGCCATTTTTATAGTACGATTTCTCTTTAGCCTCAAAATAGGCCTCAGTTTCGGCGATCACTTCTTCATCAGTGCTAAATTTCTTTCCAGCGAGCATTCTTTTAAGGTCTGCAAACAGGAAAAGTCACTGGGTGCCAGATCTGGAGAATATGGTGGATGGGGAAGCAATTCGTAGTCTAATTCATATAATTTTGCCATCGTTTTCATTGATTTGTGACACGGTGCATTGTCTTGATGAAACAGCAGTTTTTTCTTCTTCAAATGGGGCCGTTTTTTCGTGATTTCATCCTTTAAACGCTCCAACAACGCCATGTAATAATCTCAGCTATCTCGATCAACTTCACTTTACGATCATTTAAAATTATTTTGTGGACTTTTTTGATGTTTTCGTCGGTAACAGCCTCTTTGGGGCGTCCACTGCGTGCATCGTCTTCGATGCTCATTTCGCCTCGTTTAAATTTAGCAAACCACTTCTCAACGGTTGATTTTCCTGGTGCAGAGTCCGAATAATGTTTATCAAGCCAAGCCTTGGCTTCAACAGTATTTTTTTTCGCCAAAAAGCAATGCTTTATTAACACACGAAATTCTTTTTTATCCATTTTTTCACAATAACAAAAGCTGCTTCACTCACAATGCTATATCTCACGAACTAATTATCCGGCAGCTGTGAAATTTAAACACGTATCTTTTGAAGGTTAGTACTAAGTAAAAATCACATGGATTTAATTCTAGAAACGCCATCTATGAGTCAGCCTACGAACTTTTCAGCTCAACTGTTAGACTTTTCTGCCTCAGCCTTTAAGCTTTATATAAGGATGTGGACTACTTAGCTTCCTGTTGATTTTGCGGTTCCATCCCTCCACTACATTATTTGTCCGGTGCTTCCTGTTTCACATCACTTTAGGCACCAAGGAGTTTTCGAGTCATTAACACACGAAGGAAAGCCAGATTACATCGACAGACTGAAAGAGTGAAATGACCTTGGAGGGATTTACAAAGCAGAAGACCGTGATAAGTCAATCAGGTTGGCTATTGTTGTTAGTCAAACCAGCTGTCTCTCTGCGTCACTACTTTATCTGCTCTTGAAAACAGTTTTTTCAGTTCGCAATTAGGACTTGATATTATTTCTCACTTTTGTGTGTTCGCGATTAGGACGATTTAAACATTGTTCGCAATTACGACTGATCGCAATTAGGACACAACCGCATGGAACTAAACTCAAAGCTATGAAATATTTTGCGTAGTTAAGGAGGAGAGTGGGGGCAAAGTTCCAATAATTGTGACAATTATAACTTCAATGTATTAAAATAATGGAGATAAAGTATTTAGCTAGCTACCATTGAGTATTGGTATAATTTTCTATTTGCACAAAAATTGGTCAACAAGTATCAATATGGCGGACGAAGAACAGATTTCTGTATCTCTTTAACAATTCGGAATTGTTGATCTTTTTGTAGGCTACATTTTTTGAGATTAAGACAGAAATGTGTCAACAGTTTTACGATATTACTCTAGCTATGAGTTTCTAATATATATATATATATATATTGGGGCGTCGTATAGAACGTATCGATATTGTGACAGCGATATCTGCAGCATATTCAGAGAGTGTAAGCAGAGATTCACATATCAACTAGGCACAAAATATATTCTGCTAACACTTTCTATTAGACTAAAGAATGTTTATGGAGAGAAGAAACTAAGTTAAGAATAATGTTAGAATATTATTTGTGGTAAAACGTTGTTAATTAATTTTTAAAACATAATGAGCAATTAAGTAGGGCGAGGGCAAAGTTGTAAACATTTAAAGGGTGTTGGGGAAAAGGCACATAAGTCACAAACTGCGATATTATGTTGCTTTTATGTAAGTCGCACTGATTCGATTTAAGATAAATATTACAAGTAAAATTTTATATTCGGCATGTATAAAAATTCTGAACAGTGATGATCCAACATGTATATTAGGGTGGTCCAGAAACTTATTAAAAAAATTCAAGTTCTCATTTCAGTAATGGGTCATTTGTGATCCTATTCCTACCACTCACGTGCATTTATGAGAAAAAATTCACCACCATAGGACTATATTTAGAGGTCGCTCAATCTTAATAGACTTACGTAATCACGAAACTATTGATAATCTGGACAACAGTGAAAGAAAACTACACGAAAATTCACGTCATTGCTCTAGAAGGGATTCTAGGCGTATGTAGTTTTTCATATTTTGAAATATCCAAGAGGATTTTCGAATGGAGAGGAAATTTTTTAAAAATTCGCCCGTTCGGCGAATCGAAGTGTATTGTTTTATCGAAGTTTAATGAATAATTATGAATCAGAGTTGTCTGTATTTCAAAGTTTACAAGTGTTTTTTATACAGAGCATGGAATTAGTGGAAGTGAAGTACCATGATAACAAAACTGTTCATAATGATAATAATAATGATAATAACAATGATAATGTCGGCAGAGCCAAGCCTAAGGGCCCAAATTTTATAATTGAACATTTTGTGACTACACCACTGCCCCCTTACAGAAACAAACATTAATTAGCACATACCGGTGCGACACGTGCCAAAGTTTCACTACCGCGAAATATACAACTTACTACACATAAGTGATGATCTGGTCAGCAACAAAGAAGTGAAAAGTGAAGGTTACCTCAATCTGTTGTTTAAGCAAGGTCGAACCTGCATGCACTCACAAGAGAAAAATAAACCCACAATTATACCATGCAATGATTAAGTATAGAGACACGGAAACATGTTAACAGGCTTGTATGGATGTTTATAACTCCATGACCTTACCACACCTCAACTGGATTGTTTGTTTCATTTTGTTCCAAAAAAAATAAATACATGTGTCTGTTGTTCCGTCCCCGCAAGGACAATGCCAAGGTCGTTTCATGTTCATGTCTATTTCCAGTATATAATGTTGTAGCCCTACTTCTTGCACGGTAGTTTCATCTTGGTTGTCGAAGGGGTTCATCTTCTGCAATGTCCGTGTGGAAATTTCTATCTTGTGCAGTTCTTGCGCTCATGGTTGCTGGAGATTCTGGTGCCGAACGAGGCAGGAAATTACGTAAGTTTAATTACTTAGGTGAAGTAATAGTGATCTACACTGGTTTTTTTTTCGTCCGGTTTGATCTGATTTTTATTATTTAGCGACTATGCCACTTCTGACTAAGCGCGAAGACGATGATGATGTGATGTAACTGTTGAAGGGTCACTCTGAGAGGACATCCATACCGGGATTCGAACCCAGCGCGTCGTAGCGTGTCGTGTTAACTACTCCACTACGGCACGCTGCGGTCTGCCCTCCCCCCACCAACAATTTCCTTCGTGTTGCTTCGGAGATGGGAGAAATATTTCCAGGTGGATTCTTGCTTGGGTACAAAGTTTCTACAAGAAAGGAGACACTATTTTTATCTTTCACAATTACACTCTTTTACCTCTCCTTATTCCAAGTTCTTCTCTTACTCTCTTCCATTCCGTATACTTTCTCCATCTTTCTTAATCTCTTGCGTTTTCTCCTGTACTATTACACTATTTTTATTTTTCCCTGTCTTACTAATTTCTATCTCTCTTTCCTAATTTCCTTTTCCCACTCTCTCTTTTCTATATCACTCTCTTTTTTACTTGACTTTCTATTTCTCTTTGTACTCTTTCATCTTTCTTTATCTTATAATTCTCTCCCTCTTCTGTTCCAATCTCCTTCCTACTTATCTTCCTCTTTATCTATTTTATTTTAAAAATCACTGTTTCATACTTGTCTTTCTTTCTATTTATCACATCTCTCTTTCCTATCTCACTTCTTTGCTACTACTATTTCTTTTTCTATTTCTCTTTCCTTCTCTTTCTTAATCTCTCTCTTTCTCATTGTTCTGTTTCAATTTCTTTCCTACTTATCTCCCTCTTACTCTTTTCCCCATCTCCTTTGTATCCCACTCTCTTCTACTTGTATTTATCTTCCATTATCTCTTTTTCCTACTTGTTATCTCTCTCTTTCCTACTTGTATTTATCTTCCATTATCTCTCTCTTTCTTACTTGTATTTCTCTTCCATTATCTCGTTTTCCTACTTGTTATCTCTCTCTTTCCTACTTGTATTTATCTTCCTTTATCTCTCTCTTTCCTACTTGTATTTATCTTCCCTTATCTCTCTCTTTCCTACTTGTATTTCTCTTCCATTATCTCTCTCTTTCCTACTTCTATTTCTCTTCCATTATCTCTCTCTTTCCTACTTGTATTTATCTTCCTTTATCTCTCTCTTTCCTACTTGTATTTCTCTTCCTTTATCTCTCTCTTTCCTACTTCTATTTATCTTCCATTATCTCTCTCTTTCCTACTTGTATTTCTGTTCCTTTATCTCTCTGTTTCCTACTTGTATTTCTCTTCCATTATCTCACTCTTTCCTACTTCATTTTATCATTGCCTTTCCTGCTACGTCTATTTTGTTCTTTCCTACCTTTTCTCTTTCGTTCTCTCATCTTTCTTCCTAACTCAATCTCTTATTATATCGTTTCTCCTTCTTTCCCTCTCTCTCTTATCTCTTGGGAAATAAATGTTCCTTTCACGTGTTACAAGAATAAGTTACTGCCTGAATTTGATATGTTTATTGTCATTTAGCGTCGCTTTTCCGCCGCTTTTGGATAATCGCGGCGATGAGGACGGTATGATGAAATTGACATTCACAGAGAGCAACCACGTACAGGGCAGCATTCGAATCTTGCATTATTGGGATTATATGCTACGCTAACCACTCACAGTTCACAAGGAGAAAGTTATAGATGCGGGAACGGGGGCAAGATAGAAGAATAGAGAACGAGAGGAAAGAAGAAAGAAAGATCAAAAGAGAGAGAGAGAGAGATAGAAAGAATCTGAATAGACGTGACAACCGAAGCAATACTCCTGTAAAAATAGTTCCTCTACCTTTGAACCCATCTCTGGCGATACAAAGCACAATATAAAAGTAGCACCAAACATAAATAGCGGTTTTATTTTTCAACTTTCTGAATTCCTCATTCCTAATTTTAAGATTTGTGAAGATGCTGTAATTAAAAATTAATCAAATGTATTCGAATGGAATTGCAATCATTTATGTTTTGTTAATTCACGTTCGTTAGGTCGTCTACTTCCGATAACTTTAGATTCTAATGCTTTCAAGTTCATGAGATATTGTCGGTCTCAGTTAAGGGTCAACGTTATACTCTACCAAGCCACACTAATTAAAGCGTCACACAACCCATTTACTCATCGTATCGATTAACCAAGTTGGTAATTAAGCGAGGTCAGTATTTAAAGTGGTTTTAGTCAATAGCCGAAACGTCAACCACAAATGAATAGACACGAGTACTACTACTACTAATTATTATTATTATTATTATTATTATTATTATTATTATTATTATAGATGCTCCTGAAAATAACAGTGATATATATATGTTATTATTATCAGCAGTGGCGTATACTACGTTAAGAACCGGGCCTATCGCACCATATTCATAGTGTTCGAATGGACAAAAATTTGCAGGTGGGGGTGTTTTTGTGTTTTTAACTCATTTGGGGTGGCGGGTTGAAGTGATGTGACTCTGTGATTAAAAATATATAACTCATAAATAGAACATGGAAATGTACACTGTCAGCAAGGAAAGGATTTCAAGAATTTCATTCTTATTTGCATAAATGAGAGGCCCATATTGTGAAATATTATGTAGGCCTATATACGAGAATAAAAATAAAATTTCAACCTACCTATTTTCAAGATTTAAAGTTTGGGTACTCCTTGTTGGCGCAGTGGTAACGTCGTTGCCTTGAAACTAAGGGGTCCCGGGTTCGATGCATGGTGGTTTAGATACCAATTTAACTGTAGGTCCGATTCCCATTAGCTTATCTGTTCATAAAGTGGACATACAATAAAAATCCACAACGATTTGGAGCTTATCGTCATTCGTAAGCCGAAAAGACAGCTTGTTAATTATATCCCTCATTTCAGTTCACTACACAACACAACACAGCACATATCATTCACAAAAATACAATCCACTCACTACTGTATTCACACGCTGCCTATAAATAAATTCCAAGCACCAAGACCACTCGACACGATCTAGACTAGAACTGGCCCTTGTCATTTCGGTAAACCATTCCCGCTCAGCCAACAATTTTCTACTCCCCACTGTATCTCTAGTTGTTTGAAGGTCAACGACCTCATTTTCAACTCCTCTGCAAGCGTTCAATGATGTTCTTGTCCCTGCCACATGATACTTTCCCCTTGCCAGCGATAATTTGGCTTCAAAATTCCCCATTCCTGGGAAAAATTGGTTTGCAACATTGACCCAGACTGTTGAGGAAGTTCAGAGGGTTTTTTTCCCGCCAAATGCAACCATGTTCTCTCTCCTGTAACAGTTTAACTCCACAATTCCCCGATCCTGGGGAAATTACAAGGGTTGGATAAAAAGTAATGGCAACACTGCTGTCCCGTGAAAGGGGTGAGTCACAGCGCCACAAGCGTTTCGTGGCTGATAAAGGAATGTCAGACGAGGAAGTATAGTGAGTGGGAGCGATTGTATGTTATTCAGTCAAAAACAGCAGTGCTCTGAAGCAGAGGACGAGAGTGCAAGCGCCCTAACAATATGTTTAGGCAAGAAGAACAACGTCTCTCAGGCAGACGGTCAACGCAGCCTACTTCTGCACCTTCTTGCAACACCACCTTCGTCTCGCATGAAGAAGGAAGCGACGGCACGGTGTCCAATCATCCTGCTTGACAATGCAAGGTGTCACACTGCGAACAATGTGACGGCGCTCCTGCATAACTGGTAGTGGGAGGTACTGGAACATCCGCCGTATTCACCGGTATGAGACCGTGTGATTACGACCGTTTTGTCAAAATGAAGGAACCAATGGGCGGGAAGCACTACGACACGCGCGTACCATCATACGTGCTATAGGGCGGTCACTGCGGGACAGCGACAGAGATGGACGTGCTGACGGTGTACGACGCCTTCCATACGTGTGACAGAAGGTCGTAGAGATGAGGGGCGATTTACTTTGAAGGAATGTAACACGTGCTCCTCTGCCAATACAGTCAAGTACCAATTATACCATTGTTGCCATTACTTTTTATCCAACCCTTGTACATGGTGGAATAAATTGGTTTGCAATTGATCGGAGCCCTGTCAAGCTTACCCGTCACCCCCGTGGAGTTGCCCGCCAGTTGGGCCAGCCGTCTCGCGAATTCGAAAAAAGCGGGCAATGTTTCCAACTTCTAAGAAATAGATTCATCTTCTTATTGAAATGAAAAGTAGACCCAGTGTCCGGGTTCTAAGCCATCAATTGGGGCTCGAATCATCATTTGGGGCTCGGTGGGGCAGAGCACAGTTTGGTTGCACATATTCGCTTTCCCGGCACACAAGTACGACAGTGTCTTTGAAAATGTAGTAGTGCAGGTGTCCGGGTACTGAATCTCATTTGCGGCTCGCCAAACCTCAAAAACCCACTTTCTCTCCATGTTCCGCGCCTTATTTATTGCGCTAACGATCTTTCACAGCGTAGAAAACAGCACCAAAACATCAAAAACTCATTTTGATTTTTTGGAGCTCACCAAAACCTCAAAAACTTATTTTTATTAATTGAGGTTCACCAAACCTAAAAAAAAACTTATTTTCTCTCCATGTTCCGCGCCTTATTTATTGCGCTGACACAACGTGATGAGTAAATAATACAGTTTCTCATTCTTGAAGGATGAATGCATCTTATCGTAATTTTCCAAGTCCCGGTCAAATGTTTGTATATCGTGACCTTTGTAAACCTACTTTTTTTGGGAACGATGTGTCAAAACCTCAAAAAACTTATTTTCTCTTCACGTTCCGTGTCTTATTTATTGCGCTGACGATGTTTCACAGCGAAGAAAACAGCACCAAAACATCAAAAACTCATTTTGACCATTTGGAGCTCACCAAAACCTCATAAAAACTTATTTTTATTAATTGAGGTTCACCAAACCTAAAAAAAAACTTATTTTCTCTCCATGTTCCGCGCCTTATTTATTGCGCTGACACAACGTGATGAGTAAATAATACAGTTTCTCATTCTTGAAGGATGAATGCATCTTATCGTAATTTTCCAAGTCCCGGTCAAATGTTTGTATATCGTGACCTTTGTAAACCTACTTTTTTTGGGAACGATGTGTCAAAACCTCAAAAAACTTATTTTCTCTTCACGTTCCGTGTCTTATTTATTGCGCTGACGATGTTTCACAGCGAAGAAAACAGCACCAAAACATCAAAAACTCATTTTGACCATTTGGAGCTCACCAAAACCTCATAAAAACTTATTTTTATTAATTGAGGTTCACCAAAACCTCAAAAACTTATTTTCTCTCCATGTTCAGCACCTTTATTTGTTGCGCTGACACAGCGTGATGAGTAAATAATGCAGTCTCTTATTCTTGAAGGATGAATGCATCTTATTGTAATTTTCCAACTCCCGGGGGCCAATGTTTGTATATCGTGACCTTTGTAAACCTCTCTCGGGGGAACGATGTGCCACACACGCGCGCGCGCGTGTATTGTGACGCAAACAAACAAACAAAATAATAATAATTGTTTTTTTTTTTTAGGATTCCTGGCCCCCATAACCCCGCCAGGGTGCGTGGTGCCCAACCAAAAAAGTAAAGGTTTTCCCGTACGGCCTTCGAACGTAGAATTGATTGACGTGCGGGCGAATCTCTTCCGGAATGTTTTTCAATTTGTATATTTACCTGTGCATGCTATTCATCATCAATTTAGCTGTGTTCTGTTTGGCGTCCATTTCGAGCAGTTTGCCTGGCGGTAAAGTCTTATTGTTTTTTTAATTTTTTGATTTTTTACGCAAGGCCATGATCTTGCGTATGCACGTGGCGTTTAGCGTGTCTCGTGAAAAATACACGTGAAGATCAGCTTCCGTACAACCGGCTGGATTTGTAACGCTGCGATAAACATCAACTTCCGTGCCGGGCAGAACGCCTGTTCCGGCGTGGAATTTGCGCCACTCCCAAGTTCACGTTGAAAGGGGAGAGGCCAGCTGCTACTTTGGCCATGCACATGCCCCCTTAACTTGCCCCGTAGGACACGTTCTGTTCTCTTACGAGAATTAATATAGGTTGTCATAGAACCCTCCAATTCATGACTTAGCAAAAAATCTGTTTGCGGATTCATCACGTACGCCTATATGTGAGAAAAAGTATGAATAGAACCTATGCTCGGAAATCCAAAATGGCGACCGGAAGTGGGGTTATCTTGGAAACAGTAAAACTTAGGAGAAATCTGTTTGTGGTTTCATCATGTACACCTATATGTGAGAAAAAGTATGAATAGAACCTATGTTCGGAAATCCAAAATGGCGACCGGAAGTGGGGTTATCTAGGAAACGGTAAGACTTAGGAGAAATCTGTTTGCGGATTCATCATGTACACCTATATGTGAGAAAAAGTATGAATAGAACCTATGTTCGGAAATCCAAAATGGCGACCGGAAGTGGGGTTATCTAGGAAACGGTAAGACTTAGGAGAAATCTGTTTGCGGATTCATCACGTACACCTATATGTGAGAAAAAGTATGAATAGAACCTATGTTCGGAAATCCAAAATGGCGACCGGAAGTGGGGTTATCTAGGAAACGGTAAGACTTAGGAGAAATCTGTTTGCGGATTCATCACGTACACCTATATGTGAGAAAAAGTATAAATAGAACCTATGTTCGGAAATCCAAAATGGCGACCGGAAGTGGGGTTATCTTGGAAACGGTAAGACTTAGGAGAAATCTGTTTTCGGATTCATCACGTACGTCTATATGTGAGTAAAATATGAATAGAACCTATGCTCGGAAATCGAAAATGGTGAGTGGAAATAAGGTTATTTTGGAAACGGCAAGACTTAGAAAAAATATGTTTGCTGATTCATCATGTATGTCTATACATGAGTAAAAATATGAATAGAACCTATGTTTGGAAATTTGAACGAAGCGAACAGAGAGATCGAATATGATGTGGACGTAGGCGATGGGTTTGTTCATCCTCACAGAGCGGACCTCTACCTTCAATTTGATGTGGTGAAGAAAGAAAGTGGAGATGCGTTTCCCGCAGCAGCAAACTTGATACTTGTGGACAACTTTGTGCCTCACCTGTTCTCGCAGGTGGAGGTGAGGAAACACAACACCGTCATCGACAGAATAGATTATCCAGGCATCATGTCGACGGCAGTGGGAATTTTGAAATTATCCAAAACAGACGCAGCGTACTACCAGGCCGGGGGATTCGAAGCCGGGGCCAAAATATCGACGAAAAGTCACACGGTGCTCTTTCCCATGCGTCTGCTGCCTGGTTTCTTCTCGGACTACAAGGAGATCATGTGGAAGGGAGGACTGAGAATCACGTTTCGAAGAGCTGCCAACAACAACGATGCACTGATGCACTGATGCGACGCAGTTCAACAACATACAGTTCGACATGCCAGATTTCATCGTAGTGCTTTTTCAGACTGGGAGGGACAAAAATCAGGAAAAAGATTCCAGCAAGTTCGACGACTGCAAGATCAAGAATGTTTATCCGAAGAACAGTAGAAACGAAGTGTTCCTGCACGAGAATTACAACCTCGACGTGACCAAAAACGATTACCTCAAACTTTACGAAGCGTTCTCGGCTTACAAACGCGTGACCGAGGGAAGCGTGGACATGTACTACACGCCCAGCGAATTCAAAGCATGGAGACCCATGACCGTCATCAACACATCTAAGAGAAAGAAGGTTGTGGTCAACGATCGAACCAACATCAAGATCGTCTGCGAGTTTCACGATGCCTTGCCCGAGGATATCCTATGTAGTGGAACGTGGAGAGAAACCTTGGTGATTTTTTCGAGTAAGATGTTGGCAACACTGCGAGAAAATAAGGCTTATGCCTTACAAGAGCAAACTATTAAGGCGAGCCTCACCGAGAGTAGTGGGGTTTGTGGTGGGGACAGCGCCACTTACAAGTGTAGAAAAGGCGAGGCTATTTGATTGAACAATCAGATTTGCTTACACTTAAAACAATGCCAAGATGGGGCCTGTACCCCAATTCTTCAGGTGTGATATGCTCTGATTTTTAAGAAATTCTGAATTTCTAGTGTAGAAAAGGCGAGGGCTCAACAGATAGATTTACTCATACTTAAGACAATGGCAAGAGGGGCCTATACCCCAATTTTTCAGGTGTGGAGGTTCGGGTTTAAGTCCTCATAAAATGTGAAGCCTCCCCTGATGGCAAAATGATAATATTGTTGTCTTGTAAACAAAAGGCTCGGGGTTCGAGTCCTGATAGATTGAAATACATGTGGCAAAATAATATGTCCACAAGTGAGATTTTGAATAATTACTGCTAGTTGATAGCCCCCAAATCTGAAACCCTGGTAAAACAATGTTTTACAACAATATATTGTACAAAAACTGAATTTCTCAATTTTCTTATTTTCTCATGTTTTATAACCACTTGCTCAATACAATAGAAGAATAGTGGGTAGGCATAATTAATTGCCTCCATGTCCTGCCGGCACGCAAGAGATAAAATCTACACGCTAGAAGGGAACATTAATGATTTTTCTGTGCGATTCACTGAAGAGGTCATTAATCTTTCTGTGCGTGTAACATGTCTGTAACAAGGAAAATGTAACAAAGATTGAGACAAAGATACATATTTTCACACAGTGGCAATGAACTGACCCCCATTCATTCTGAAAGCAATTCTATTCTGATAATATGAGCCTAGGCAAAGACTTAGAAAATATTATGGCAGTTCAAAATCCAATTTTGTCTGCATTAAGGTCTCAGAACCCAGTAAAATGTGGGCATATTCCATATTGAGAAGTGTTAATATTGCTGCATTGTAATCAGGGGCTTTGGGTTCGAGTCCTGATAAAAGATTGAAATATATACAACTGCCCACACATAAGATATTCACTGCTAGCTGATAATACAGTTGAGGTTTCAAAGCTGGTAGAGTGTCTGGGGCCTCTCTGACAGCAAAGTGTTGGTATTATTGTTTTGTAATCAAGGGCCTCTGTGTTTGAATCGGGCTTCTAGAATTGCTCCGTGACTCTCTCATTTCTTACATCATAAACATATGATTTTTCACCTATGAGAATGACACTGCATATGGTGTCATCGGGTAAAGCCTCGTGGAATTCACAGATAATTTTAATGTTTGTCCTGTCATTCACCACAACCTGTTTTCTTTTTGAAGTGTTGATTACAAACATGGGTCTCTGTGTTTTGAATTCATCTGGTGAGTAATACATGTCAGTACTGCCAGTAGTGACCCTTTTGAAAGCCGAAAATGCCTCATATAATTTGAGGAAATCATCCTTGGACATGTCTAAATTGTAATTTTCTCTAGGAAATACCTCATTTCTGCCATTTTTAAGATATATGTTCTTGATGTTGCAATTATCAAATTTGCTTGAATTTTTTTCCTGATTATTGTGTCTCCCAGTCTGAAACAATACCACTACAAAATCAGGCATGTCATATTGTATACTGGAGAATGAATTTGTAGCATCAAACTCATAGTAAGTACCAGTGGCAACCTTCTGTACGCATTGATATGTATAAAATTGTAAAGGAATCTGTGGATTTTTTATTATATCAGCTTTGTATTTAAGAGCATAGCTGGCCTCATATTCAACAACCGGGATTCTTAACTCCATAGTCTGAATAATGCACTTGCCCTCATCAGGTAGGGTATTAGGCAGAGCTTCCCCTGTAGGGTTTATTGCACTGTACCTCATCAAAGCATTATTGTCATTGGCAGCTCTTCTAAATGTGATTCTTAAACCACCCTTCCACATGATATCTTTGTAATCCGAGAAGAATCCTGGCAACAGGCGCATCGGGAACAGCACAGTGTGGTTCTTGGATAATATCTTATCACCAGCTTCAAATCCGCCTATTTTGTAGTATGAAGCCTCGGTTTTGGATAATTTTAATGTAGCCAAAGCTGTGGAGGTAATGCCGGGATAATCTATTCTGTTTATAACAACGCCATGCTTTCTGATCTCAATTTCAGAGAACAGATGCGGCACAAAATTGTCCACCAGTCTTATATTTGTATTTGCCGGATAATCTGTTCCATCGAGCTTTACAACATCAAATTTGATGTATAGATCTGCTCTGTGGGGGTGTATAAAGCCGTCCCCTACATCAAGATCAACCTCAATCTGTGTGTTGGGTTGATTTAAATTTGCAAATGTCCTCCTGTTTGGGGGGAATGATTGTAGCTCATAACTCTCAATATTTTCCATTGTATGTATTTTTATTTAAATGTTAATCTCTACGATTGCAGTTGTTGTGGCTCCAGCAAAATCAACTAATTCTTCTTTTTCATTAGTGACCATCAATTCAATGTAATCTATTCTATTATGGCACACTGGAAAATATAATGTTGGGGATGGATTGTAGATGATGGGCTCCATGAATTCGGAATTAGGTTTGAATGTTGCAATGATGCCTGTTTGTTTGTGAGTGCCTATACCATTTGATTTGGTGATCATACCCTCGGCCACATTACAGTGAATATTCAGAGTCTCTATGGCTAAGAATTTGGGTATATTCATAGCAGTGTGTTTGATGGCCGGTTCGAGTTTTGTGTTGTTCTCAAATCCCAACAGCTCTCCTATAGTACCCAGATGCACTGTTTCTGTAGCAGATACAATCTCTACTCTGTGAGTGACAGAATTTTGACTTAACACTATACCTCTGGGTAATTGAGCATTTAGAGTGGATAGATTATATTGCCCTGGAGTGATGACAATTTTTTGATCCCCTACTGCAATTTTGTTGTTGTGGTGAGTAATATTTGGGATCAGGTACATGCCGTAAAATGCTCTGAGAGCTATTGTTTTGGGATACACTATGTCATCATGCAATTTGAGTTTCAATATTGAATTTTGGCTGGTGAGATGGAATACCCCCATGATGTTTCAGATACCACAAGGCTTTTTGAAAATTTTCAATTGATGGTTTATTTATTTGAGACATATATCTGAGAACAGATAAACACAAATGTCCGCAATTAACATCTTTGAAGTTTTGAACACGGGCATTATTGTAATAAAGATTAGGTGATTTTAGATATTTTATTAAATTTTCAGGTGGAACACCTCCAAATGAATCAAACACAAATGCCTCATTTTTTAAATATTTAAGATAACAAATCCAGTGAGTGCCCTGATTTTTGTACTTATCCAAATTAACAATGCCACACTCTTTGTTGAGTGGTTGTTCTGGCAAAGAATCAGACATGTACACACCTCTAAAATGTTTGATGCCCAGTGGCTTGATTAAAGCTTCAATATCTTGGTTTGTAAGCGGCTCTTGTTTTTTTTAAACTTATTCATGGCTCTCTTAACACCTTTGCCTTTTTTCTCCATGGCCAGGTTATGGCGCCTCTGCTCATCTAATTCTGCCCTATTTTTCTTGGCATCTATTACTGTTTTTGCTATGGCAGCTGAACCCCCGGCCAAGCTCCCCACAGCCCCGAGAGCAGCTAAGATGGCAGGGATGGTAAATATGAATCCCCCCACATGTGATTTTTTTCTGGATTGCTGTAATTTTTTTAATTGGGGGGTACTAAGCAACAATTTCATACCATGGCCCTTGGCAATACAAGAGCTTTTTTTCTTGCGCTGCTTTTTGGTCAAAAGGCTATCAATAGGCCCAAGAGATTTAAGACCTGCATAAGGTATTTGATACATAACACCCTTGGCCTTCATTGTAGGTTTATTATATACATATTCACAGCCCCCACCCCAGTTTTTGTTTGGTGTTCATAGCAATGGTGGTTCCCAATGCTGCTATTCTCTCACTTAAAGAAGCATCTTTGCTTACAAATCTACCAAATGCAGCCTCTTCTAATTTCTTGTCTGCAACATGTCTCTTGTCAAGATCAGTATGTGTGTTGTATGCTATGTCATGGTCTCTACAAGCAGCATCTAGGGGATTTACACCAGGATCCCCTCTGTTTAATCTATGGTCCAATTTTGTGCCGGGACCACAATACTGATAGCCTGGAATGTGTAGTTCAAATGGCAGTTTGTTTATAATGTCATTAACCAGCCCCCGACCCTCAGAAACATTCCAAAATTTAGGTGGTAGAGTATTAATAATTTTTATAAGATATCCAATCCCTTTAGGGTCATTCACTATAAAATTAGACAATTTGGTGCTTATCATGTCCATAATTCCAACCTTTTCATTGTAAAAATTGTGGTTGCCAGCATTTTCCTCCCCAGCTATCACCAATAACCTATCTACAAGTTTCCTGACATCATCAACCCAGACAAATTCTTTAGGCAGGGTGTTGTATTGTTTGATTCCACTGCCAGTCTTGATCTGTGACCATATGGGCTTGATTAAGTTGTTATATTTTGCTCCACTGCTAGACTTGACTCTTTTTTGTGTAGGATCATTGTTCTGGTATAGAGCATCTGATTTTATTAATATTTCTTTGTAATGCTCATAATCTTGATCTGCATAGCTGCCAGGCCTTTTCCTAGTCATCAGTTCCCACAATCCAGGTGTGCCGGGGTACTTAACAAAAGCACCTTTTTCTCCGAGACGAGATTCTGAATAAACAATGATATCATCCCCCATAAAAGTTACTCTGAAATTACCGATTCTATGAATAATGCTGCCATCAAGCTCTGTGTCGGCATATAAGCCAAAAACCTCATCTTTATTGTCTTTAGGTGTGGTTAAATATTTTTGAGCAAGAAGACCCAATTCAATAGGATCCTGACTAGCCTCAATTCTTCTAGGAGCAACAGGACTAGGTGTATGAATACTGGAAAGTGGGGTGAATGGATAATCTAATATGTTCCTAGCAGCTACAGGTACAAGCTCTGTGATCAAATTTTGATTCTGCTCTGTAACAGTTTTGATATTCTTACCTAAATTATTAATAGCATCAATGACAGGCTGTTCTGTTTGTTTGTGTTTTTCATAAATTCCACGGTTCTCTGATTTCCATCCCTTAAATCTTTTTACAAGATAATCTCTTAACTTAAGATCATCAATGACTGGTCGTTTCATGGTTGTTTATTTATGTCTCAACGTCTAGAAAATCGTTGATTTTATTTCTGTATTTGCCAGTATTAGGTGTTCTTGTCATATCAATTGTGACAAACCCATAACTAT
Source organism: Lepisma saccharinum (assembly GCF_977018435.1). Taxonomy (NCBI): domain Eukaryota; kingdom Metazoa; phylum Arthropoda; class Insecta; order Zygentoma; family Lepismatidae; genus Lepisma; species Lepisma saccharinum. The sequence goes on along the minus strand of NC_139238.1, from coordinate 72,653,179 downwards.
CCTGGTTCCAGTACCTACTGCAAAACTTGGAAAAATCATTGTAGCTCAAGTCCCCACCTACATATTCATCGTGTATGTGTTTGAGGTTGGTATGGTCTTGATGAAACACACATATAAAATTGCTGTTGTCTCGGATCAGTTCCTTCGGAATTTTAGAAAAAGTCTGTGCCAGGTAGAAGCAGTCAATGTTTTTGTGCCGGCCCTGTGTAAAGAAATTTCTAACCTTGTTTTGATTATCCAGTATAATGTCATCAAACACAACAACAGAATTATCGAGACATTCATCTAGTGGCTTAACATCTGGTTCAAAAGTGGCAATATCCAATCCATCATATAGCTTCATTAGCTGCTGATATTTTAATTGTTCCAAGCTCTTAGAGAAAACATACAAGTGCCTGTTTTTCCAGTCTAACCAGTTGGGTGCCAATAAAAAATTATCAACCATTAGTGTAGTTTTACCACAAGCAGATGGCCCAACAATAAGACACCTAATATTTTCAGGCAGCAACTTGCCATTTCTCTTATTCTGCTGTTCAGGTTCTGGCAGCCTTTTTATAACATCCCAGGTGCTCATATTATTATTTTGTCTGCATCGATCCAGCTGTTTTCCGGATGACCTAGCCATTTGACAAATAACTTGTTGCCTTTTCTGCGGATGATTTTTTCTATGAGATATGTGTCAGGCTGTTTAGTTTTGCTGAGCTCTTGTTCATAGAACCTGCCTTTGAGAATTTCTCCTCGATGATCTTTTATTATATATGTGTTAAGGGTCCCGGGTTTAACTTGAACCACTGTAAATAATTCAGTGCTCCAGTTTCTCGTAAAGCCTCTTTTGAATAAGTGCTTATATTTGCTGATTCTTACTTGGTCGCCCACCCTGTATTTGGCCTTTCTTGTTGTTGGCTGGTATCTAGGATAATAAACAGTCCTGATCAATTTTTGCTCATCAGATGAAGTTACTTCAGAGGGTTTCATGTTGATTGTGGAATGGACCGAGTTGTTATATTTATGTAGAAGTTCTGGAAGAATATTAAGCCATTTATAATTACCTTGAAGGGTAAATTGTTTATACATAAGATTTTTTAGAGTTTTGTTGAATCTCTCTACAATTGAGGCTTTGAGATCACTGTAACTCGAATAATGTTTTATTGCCTGGCTTTTAATAAATTGTTGGAACACTGAATTATAAAATTCTTTGCCATTATCTGTTTGCAAATAGCGCGGTGATCTTCCTGAATGATTGATGATTGTCCTGATGGCTTCTGTAACACATTTTCCAGTCTTGGATTTGAGTGGCACAGCCCAGGCAAATTTTGAAAATGTGTCTATCACAGTGAGTAGATACTTGTAGCCCTTGTTGATTTTGTCTAAGTTTTTCAACTGTCCACTTGACAACTCAATCAAGTCGCTCTGCCATAAATCATCTATGCCCTTTGTGACTACTGGGAGCCTCTTAAAATTATGTCTGGCTTGTCTGTGTAATTCATCAACAATAATTTGTCTAGACATAATATGTAAACAAGAATATTGCAACTATAGGGTGTTCAGCAGCTGAGACTGCAGGATTTTCTAAATATAATTTGTCCCCTATTTGTATTTTAAATTCCAGAGTGCCATCATCTTCAGTATAGGCTGTTTCTAATGTATTGGGATCTGTAAAATCCTCTAACTCTACACTGGTGATTTTTGGTTTGTTGTCAGCATTTGTTATTGATAAGGTAGGGTAGTGGTGTGCCTGTGGTTGAAGCCAATATTTGATCTTGATTGGTCTCAGTGTGCCTCCAACAAAAAACTGGTAATAAAATTGTGCAGGGGACAGCATATATATTTTGCCACCTGGTGTAAATGGTGAATCATATTCTTTGTTGGGGATGCTGTACAATTCAAGAATTACTGTATGTTTTGGATTCTCGATTATGCCGGTTATTTCCTTTTCTGCTGTAAGCAATCTGCTTGTTACAGATTCAAGGTGCTCATTGATGGTCCTAACAACATCATCATGCCCTGGCTTTATTTTTATGTCCACAGCAAGTCTCTTGTATTGTTGCACAATTTCTTGAAGCTGGGTGGCAAAAACAGACAGGGCATTTGCTTGATTGGATTCCATGGTCCCTAGCTGTTGCTTGATATTAGCTACAATTTGTTGCAAATTTTCAATAACTGCCAATTTTGAATTTTGAGCAGTAAGATCATGGACCTGTCTTCTGATATCCTCAAACAGGGCATGCAGTTCATTAATATGTTGATTGGTTGGTAGAGTGGCAACTGTCTGAGTAAGTTGTTTGATCTCTGTCTGGATATTCTTGATATCTTCCGATTTCAATATCCTATTCACTGCCCTCTTAATATTTTTAAGTTCCTGTGATGTAGGGAGATTCGATACTGTATTTTGCAAAGATTCAAGTGCCAATTTCACATTCTTTAATTCAGATGCATCAGCCACATTTTGCATGGCATTTTGGAGCAGGGCTATATCTGCCTGAGAGGGTGTGGATTGTTGTAAAATTTCAAGCTTTGTTTGGATATCATCTATCAAGTGATGAAAATGAGACAGCTCAGATTCAGTGTTGAGGTTTTCAAGCTTTGTGATTTGGTGCTGGACACTGACAAGGGTGTCTACAATCCCAGGCAATCGGGATTCTAGTACATTTGCCAAATCACTTTGCACTGCTGCTATTGTACCTTCAAGATGGGTTATGGAACTTTGAATTTTTCCAAAATCTTCATATGTTTCAAGTTGCAGCTTGATGTTGGCAACACTCCGAGTTATTGCATTCAAAGCATCAGAAGATGGCAAATTGTTCATAAAATTTTCAAGTGTCTCAATTTTTTCTTTAACCTCGGCTATGGCATTGTTCAGAGGGTCCAGATTAGGTATCTCGAGTGACTGAATCTGTTCTTTTAGAGTGGAAATCACTAGATCAAAATCTTCATGTGATTTTATGCTTTTGACAATTGTTTGGAGCTGTGTCTGGACATTATTTATCTGCTCTTCCAATTGCTGTTTCAATTGCTCAGAGTTGGTGGCCTGGGTCTTAAATTTGGCTTGAAGAGCTGCTACAGCCTCTTCTAAACTTTGAAAATTATCCAATGTGGCCAAATCAGTATATTTCTGAAGCAGCACTTTGAGTTCAGAATCAATTTTAAGAAGAGGGTCCATGCATTGTGATTGCAAATTTGTAATTTCTAATTGAAGACTAGCATTCAGTGTGGTTTGTAAAGCTTGTAAATCACTTCTTAATTTCTTGACTCTGACATCAAGCATCAGAATCTCATCACTGTGATCTTCATGTCTTGTATGGCCAAATATATCATTAGGCATTTTTGTTTTAATGGTTATTTATTATAGAGTATCTGATTCTTAATTCTATAAAAAAAGGTATAAGCTTGTCATATGATCCAGGGACCTCAATATATAAGCAGTCACCAGCAGAAACAGTATATACAGTGCCAGAAATCATGTTTGAGTGCTTAATTCTATAAATATTTCTCCCTACTGAAATTTTAACATCACCCTCGGGAGTTGTAATAAATTGCAATTGCCCACCTACAGGTAATTGGTAATGATTTAAATTATTGTTAAATATGTACAATATTTTGCCTGTTTCATCATCATTATCTGTAAATATGCTGCTCAGATGAATAATTAACAAGCCACTCAGTTTAGACAGCATATCAGAAGAGGGTTGTGGTGTTGGTAGCTCCATAATACCTTGTTTCTTGAACCCAAATAAGTTCATAGGCATGTTTATTTATTTCAAATCATGCTCTGTAATTGGGCATTGTTTGCCACTTTTCAAATCACAATGCCCCCAAGGTAAAGTATGTATGTCACATGATAAAATGCATCTCTTATCATCATGTGGGTCCAGAGCCACTTTTCTTACAATATTTGAAGTCAACAAGTGATCCTCACTCTGAATTCTATTTTCTGATGTTCTAATTGAACTCTGTGATTTGATGCAATTTTCATAATCTTCAAATTGAAGATCTTTTTCAACAGTTACTCTGCCAATGCCCTTGGCCTTTTTGGCAACAGCGCCACTACATGTTTCAAAAGTGTACACCTTGGCACTTAACCCAGCAAATTTCACAATAACATCACCAAGCGTCTCATCTTTTAACTTGCCAGGCACCTTTTTGTTGTGGGGTTGAATTCTTGTATGTTCACTGGTATCAAAGTATTGAAACAATTCAGGCTGTGACATATCTTGATAAACATCTTCTGTTTGAATATCAAGAATAAAACTATCCGTATCCATGTACAATAATTTTACACGATCACCATAAAAAGGTTTCAGCACATCATAATACAATGTTAACATATGTAATTTGGACAATTCCAATATCACAGCCCCTACATAAATAGGTTTATCAAATTTGATCTTTGTTTTCATCATGTTGAAAAGTGCCATGTGCTCATCATAAATTCTTCTGTAATTGAAGTTGGGCTTTGCAACCAATTTTTTGCTCAGGCTGGGGTCAGTAATTATTTTAACATCGGTATGTTTCCTGACATTTTCAATTGTTTTGCCATATACAGAATTCACCATCAATTTAAACAAGGCCTTATCAAATTGGCTCTTTGCAGATGTTCGAAGCTCCGTGTTTGTATCAATGTATGGCTTCAACCATCTTGAGTGCCTGAACCTCAAAACTTTGCCAACTTTGGTCACTTGAACACCATGTTTCATCAGGAACTGGAGGTTTTTGTAATATATGACATATCCTTGTTTTGGCTCCAGAGTCATCATGAGCTTCTTCTGTTTAGAGCCAGGTGAGCACTGAACCTCGGAAATTGGGGACAGATCAGAAAATTTCTTGTGCAAATCATCAGGAATTGTCAGATCAACCTCTAAGAAGAGGCCATGGTTACTGTCATCAAAATCCTTAAGATCTTCAATATTGAAATTTTCGACCCACTCAGGCCCTGCATATGGCAGTTTTTTCATCATGGCATGACCATAGAGGTTGTTTGCATCTACATACGTTATATAATTTGATGGCCGTGCTGGATCATAATCAGGCATATGCTTGTTATTTGCTCTGGCATATCTCTGGGAACATTGCACCATTCCACCTCTTATACATTTCTCCATGAACAGATACATATCTTGATCGTGGATCAGATCCAATTGCTTTTTGGTGTTCAAAAACGTTGCAGCCCATGCTAGGCCCGGGGCACTGTAAAAATACACTGGGTCCAGCTTATAATTTTGCATGGAAGATTTTCTGAATGCCTGCAATATATCAGCTAAGAGGGTGACATCAAGTTTTAAATATGCCATGTGATAATCACCAAATGTCTTGCATTTTAAATTGTTCCACATCAACTGAGCATGGTGATAATCATCATCAGTGATTCCAGATCCTCTGATTTTGCTGTAGAACTCTTCTTGTGGTGGCAGGGAACACTCATCAAATTTAGAAAAATCTGTAACATAGTCATATGGATATACACCCTTTCGCCTAATTAATTTCAGGTCCTGATTTGGAAACAATGCACGTGTGATTTTAAATTGATCATCAGGTAATTGAGTGGCCAGTGTATCCAGGCTAGCAGATAAAAATCTGTAAGAATCAAGAAATCTTATGTGAATAGGAACACCATCAACTTTAATTATCTTGCTAATAGATATATATTTCTCATCATTTTCAGCTAAAATATTTAAATTCTGCTTCTCAAACCCCTCGTATCTGACCAGATGATGAAAATCATAATTGGATGCTCCATGGCAAAATATGGGGATAAATCTTGGTCTCTTGATCTTAATATTGCAGCTATTACACAGGGCCTGTTTATATCGACCATCTGTATGAGAATGGTGATGAACCTTGATTTTTGTATCTGAAAATTCAGAATCACATAACGGGCATTTTTTTGCATTGTTGAAATCTTCAATCTGTTCCTCTGTTAAAGGCAACATGGGTTTTGATTTTAATAAGATGTTATATGCTATGTCACGGCACTCATTTTCTATTCTATGTGCAAATATTTTGATGGCATTTGGTCCCTTGTATGAATATTCTTTAATAACAACACCATCCCGTACAACCACACAACAAAAGCTGGAAGGTTCATGTTGCTGGTATGGTGTACTTGAAGATTCTTCGGGATCTGGATTGCAGAATGCAAAAGGTTTGAGGTTCGATTCAAAATCACAGACAATATACACTGGGTGTTCCAACAAAGCTTCAAACTTTTTAAATTTGCAATTTTCACTTAGATTAGGCATTACCATATGAACAGGTTTATGATTGCCACAGTATTTCAGATGCTCAATTAACTTGTTTTTTGCAATTTCTACACTCTCTTCACAAACACCATTCACCATTTTTCTACCATCAAAAACAGTTAAGCATCTTCTGCACAACTTAAATATTTTTTTATATTTGTCTAGTTGTGTTCTCACTAAAGCTTCAAGATTATGTATCAGAGTGTAATGATATGTGCCATCCCCTTCAATTAAGAGCAGATCAATCGGAATAGCAGAATCATCATCAAGTGTACTGATTCTGAGAGGTGCTATCGGGCAATTGCCAGTGGAACAAGTAAATACATTAATAGATAATTGTTTGCCATTGATGTGCCTGGCCCTTTTTTCAAATTTATCAATATTTTGAACAGACATTGGATATTCTAAACCCTCCATTGCCTCGTCAAAATCATGTTCATGCTGTTTGTAATAACTTATTCTCTGAGGATCCCTTGAAACTGGATACAGAGCAGCTAAAATACACCACAGAAAGCATTTCTGGTCGGTATTTTTTATATTGACCACGGCTCTTTTGTTTTTGATATTGGCAGGTAATGGCAGATATGTAGAACCTTTTAATGGGCTGAATTCAGAAATATTAACATATAACTTGTGCGGAGAGCCGCATAGGCTCCATCCGGACTCTTTTGCTGCAAATTCAGAGTGTTTCATATTCAATTGATCTATCAACCTGCTTATTATTGTATCTAAATTTGCATTTGAATATACCGGTACAGTTTCTGTTATGTGGGGATGTATAAATTTTGTGCCGTTTGGCTTCTTATATTGAGTATACAATTTGAGGGACAGCTTATAAGAGCCATTTTGTGCATTGAGAATTGCCTGGAGATCAGAATTTTTACTGTTCAAAAAATTCTCAATGCCGCATCTTGGCTCTGATACAAACCGGTGATCCCTTAATTGGCCGTTAAAACTGCTACGGATGGGTGCATAGCGTGGCTGCTTTGCAGGTCCAGCATTAACAGGTGCTTCATGCTTCCTTTTCAGACCAGATGTGGATGGTTGTGAGGGCAATGCTGATGACTGTACATAAGAATTACACTTATGCCATTTGTAATATGCCTTGCTTAATATTTTATGGCATCTTGGACACATTTTTGTGGCTTTTCTGCATTTCTTAGAGTTACAAATACGGCAATGCCTAGCCCAATGAGAACTAGATATATTTTTATTACACCGATTGCAATATTTTTGTTTTGGCATTTTTTCTTGTTGTTTATTATATAAGATTTTCTGGGCTTCAATTCAAAACTTTATACTTAATAAAAATATCAGTTGGGTTCAGCAGTTAATGGCTGAGCTGGTGCTTTTATACCCAAACAACATCAGTAACTAGGTTTTGGTGATAGTTTTGCTCATGTGCAACACACTTCACCAGGTTTAAAACCTCATCTCTATATCAACTAAATACAATTCAAAATTGGATTTTGAACTGTACAATAAATATTCTGTAAGTCTCACTTGTGTTTATATTAACAGAACAAGACAAAACCAGAATTGTATTCAGGATTGCATGTTTTCATACAAAAAAGCCATATTTTTGACAAGTTTATAAACAACAATCATACAGATATAGCTTTTACACACATGGCCGAATCTGTCTGAGCAGAGGAGAAAGGAGGTTTTCAGATCTGGGGGCTATCAACTAGCAGTAATTATTCAAAATCTCACTTGTAGAGATATTATTTTGCAACATGTATTTCAATCTTATACAGGACTCGAACCCAAAGCCCCTGATTACAATGCAGCAATATTAACACTTCTCAATATGGAATATGCCCACATTTTACTGGGTTCTGAGACCTTAATGCAGACAAAATTGGATTTTGAACTGCCATAATATTTTCTAAGTCTTTGCCTAGGCTCATATTATCAGAATAGAATTGCTTTCAGAATGAATGGGGGTCAGTTCATTGCCACTGTGTGAAAATATGTATCTTTGTCTCAATCTTTGTTACATTTTCCTTGTTACAGACATGTTACACGCACAGAAAGATTAATGACCTCTTCAGTGAATCGCACAGAAAAATCATTAATGTTCCCTTCTAGCGTGTAGATTTTATCTCTTGCGTGCCGGCAGGACATGGAGGCAATTAATTATGCCTACCCACTATTCTTCTATTGTATTGAGCAAGTGGTTATAAAACATGAGAAAATAAGAAAATTGAGAAATTCAGTTTTTGTACAATATATTGTTGTAAAACATTGTTTTACCAGGGTTTCAGATTTGGGGGCTATCAACTAGCAGTAATTATTCAAAATCTCACTTGTGGACATATTATTTTGCCACATGTATTTCAATCTTAAATATTTTATCAGGACTCGAACCCCGAGCCTTTTGTTTACAAGACAACAATATTAACATTTTGCCATCAGGGGAGGCTTCATATTTTATGAGGACTTAAACCCAAACCTCCACACCTGAAAAATTAGGGTATAAGCCCCTCTTGCCATTGTCTTAAGTATGAGTAAATCTATCTGTTGAGCCCTCGCCTTTTCTACACTAGAAATTCAGAATTTCTTAAAAATCAGAGCATATCACACCTGAAGAATTGGGGTACAGGCCCCATCTTGGCATTGTTTTAAGTGTAAGCAAATCTGATTGTTCAATCAAATAGCCTCGCCTTTTCTACACTTGTAAGTGGCGCTGTCCCCACCACAAACACCACTACTACCGAGCCTCATTTTCGGTCGCAGAATTCTCTATTTGGGTGTGTATATATATTGTAAGAAGATGTTTTATTATCAACCTCTACTTCTTGCAGTACATCCTGGACACAGCGTTGCAGGTTAACAAAGGATTTTTGGTTAGTATATATTTTTTTTCTTAAAACTGTTCGGTTACTCGCTCGTTCCTGGCATCATACACAAAAGTTTTCTCCGCGATGAGGATGATGCTACACAGAGTGTCGGCAGGCAAGGTATCGTGGAACTCGCACACAATCTTGATGTTGGTGCGATCGTTAACAACCACCTGCTTTCTTTTAGATGTGTTGATGAGGAACATGGGTCTGCGAGCTATGAACTCGTTTGGATTGTAGTACACGTCCACGTTACCGGAAGTCACTCGTTTGTAAGCTGTGTACGCCTCGTACAGTTTCAGGTAGTCCTCTTCTGCGATGTTTAGGTTGTAGTTCTCACGTGGGAAAACTTCGTTTCTGCCATTTTTGAGGTAAATGTTCTTAATCTTGCAGTTGTCGAACTGGCTTGAATTTTTCTCCTGATTGTTACCTCTTCCTGTCTGGAAGAGTACGACTGCAAACTCGGGCATGTCGTACCGAATGTTGTTGAATTGCGTGGTTACGTCAAATTCGAAATGATTGCCGGAAGCAGGTTTTTGCACACACTGGTAGCCATAAAACTGAATGGACACTTGAGGATTCTTCAGGATGTCGGCTTTGTACTTGAGAGCATAGTTTGATTCGTATTCTACCACTGGCACGCGCAGCTCCATGGACCTTACAATACACTTGGCAGCGTCGGGTAGTGTGTTGGGAAGCAAGGTAGTCCCGTCCGGGCCCAAAGTGCTGTATCGCATCAGTGCGTCGTTGTCGTTGGCAGCTCTGCGAAAAGTGACGCGCAAACCACCCTTCCACATGATCTCCTTGTAGTCCGAGAAGAAACCGGGCAGCAGACGCATGGGAAACAGTACTGTGTGACTTTGAGTTTTGATTTTTGTACCTGCTTCGAATCCCCCCGCCTGGTAGTATGCTGCATCGGTCTTGGAGAGTTTCAGTGTTCCCACGGCAGTCGAGGTAATCCCGGGGTAGTCAACCCTATCGATGACGGTGCCGTGTTTTCTAACTTCCACCTGCGAGAATAGGTATGGCACAAAATTATCTATGAGTCTTAGGTTTGTGTTGGCAAGAAATGCTTCGCCGTTGTCTCTCTTCACTACATCAAACTTGATGTACAAATCAGCTCTGTGAGGGTGAATGAATCCATCCCCGACGTCCACATCGTATTCTATCTCTCGATTCGCTTCGTTAAGGTTGGCAAACGTGCGACGGTTGGGAGGGAAGGACTGTAACTCGTAACTTTCGATTTGTTCCATGATGGTTATTTATTATATGTTAATCTCCACGACGGCAGTGGTCGCGGCTCCTGCAAAATCAACCACCCCCCTCTTCTTGTTTGTCACTGCTAATTCTATGTTGTCTTTGCGATTACGAGATACAGGAAAGTATATCGGTGGGGAGGGTGTGTAGATAATTGGCTCCATGAACTCAGAGTTTGGTTTGAACGTAGCGATAATACCTGTCTGCTTGTGACTCCCTGGGATGCCGTCAGAGGATTTGGTGATCATATCTTGATTATTTTTTTACAGAGCAGTTCGGGTAGGTTGTTATTTATAGACCCCACCCCAATTTTTTTGTTTTGTGTTCATGGCGATGGTCGTACCTAATGCGGCGACCCGTTCGCCCAGCGAGATGTCTCTGCTGACGAGTCTCCCGAAAGCTGCGTGCTCTAACTTTCTGTCAGCATCATGACGTACATCGAGATCGGTATTGGTATTGTAGGCAATATCGTGATCCTTGCATGCAGCATCCAGGGGATTCACACCCTTGTCGCCTCTCTTTAGTCGCTGTTCGAGTTTGGTACCGGGGCCGCGGTACTGGTAACCTGGCAAGTGCATCTTGAAGGGTAGCTTGTTGATGATGTCGTTCACGAGACCTCGACCTTCGGCCACGTTCCAAAATTTCGGAGGTAGGGTGTTGATGATTTTGATGAGGTACCCTATGCCTTTGTCGTCATTCACAATGAAGTTGGCAAGCTTGGAGCTAACCATGTCCACAATTCCTACCTTCTTGTTGCGAAAGTTGCTGTTGCCTGCATTCTCTTCTCCTGCAATAACCAACAACCTGTCTATGAGCTTGCGCACGTCGTCAACCCACACAAACTCTTTGGGCAGGTTGTTGTAGAGTTTGACGCCGCTGCCTGTTTTGACCTGCTTCCATATCGGCTTGATGAGGTTCTTGTATTTTTCGCCGCTGCTAGATTTGACGCGATTCTGCGTAGCGTCGCTGTTTTGGTACAAGGCATCCGTCATGATCAAAATTTCCTTGTAACTTTGGTAATCTTCGTCTGTGTAATCTCTTGGCTGCTTTTTTGGTGATGAGTTCCCACAGTCCAACCGTGCCGGGATACCTGTTCCAGCTGTTTTTCTCACCCAAATTGACTTTCACGTTGTCACCCTCGAACGTGACTTTCGATTTTCCGATTTTCCAAACCACGCCCTCGTTGAGTTCCATGGTTGGGTACAATCCGAAAACCTCGTCTTTCTCGAACTAAACTCAACGGTCTGTTGATCAATCAATTTTCGGAACGTTGCTCTTCTTGTTGGAACAGTGACGATTTCGGATTCGCAACGATCGACATGACGAGGAAACCCAACGACGGAAAATACAGAAACAAAATTAACGACTTTCTAAACGTTGTAACGTTGTGGTCGAGGTCTCGTGAACGACATCATCAACAAGCTACCCTTCAAGATGCACTTGCCAGGTTACCAGTACCGCGGCCCCGGTACCAAACTCGAACAGCGACTAAAGAGAGGCGACAAGGGTATGAATCCCCTGGATGCTACATGCAAGGATCACGATATTGCCTACAATACCAATACCAATCTCAATATACGTCATGATGCTGACAGAAAGTTAGAGCACGCAGCTTTCGGGAGACTCGTCAGCAGAGACATCTCGCTGGGCGAACGGGTCGCCGCATTAGGTACGACCATCGCCATGAACACAAAACAAAAAAATTGGGGTGGGGTCTATAAATAACAACCTACCCGAACTGCTCTGTAAAAAAATAATCAAGATATGATCACCAAATCCTCTGACGGCATCCCAGGGAGTCACAAGCAGACAGGTATTATCGCTACGTTCAAACCAAACTCTGAGTTCATGGAGCCAATTATCTACACACCCTCCCCACCGATATACTTTCCTGTATCTCGTAATCGCATAGACAACATAGAATTAGCAGTAACAAACAAGAAGAGGGGGGTGGTTGATTTTGCAGGAGCCGCGACCACTGCCGTCGTGGAGATTAACATATAATAAATAACCATCATGGAACAAATCGAAAGTTACGAGTTACAGTCCTTCCCTCCCAACCGTCGCACGTTTGCCAACCTTAACGAAGCGAATCGAGAGATAGAATACGATGTAGACGTCGGGGATGGATTCATTCACCCTCACAGAGCTGATTTGTACATCAAGTTTGATGTAGTGAAGAGAGACAACGGCGAAGCATTTCTTGCCAACACAAACCTAAGACTCATAGATAATTTTGTACCATACCTATTCTCGCAGGTAGAAGTTAGAAAACACGGCACCGTCATCGATAGGGTTGACTACCCCGGGATTACCTCGACTGCCGTGGGAACACTGAAACTCTCCAAGACCGATACAGCATACTACCAGGCAGGGGGATTCGAAGCAGGTACAAAAATCAAAACTCAAAGTCACACAGTACTGTTTCCCATGCGTCTGCTGCCCGGTTTCTTCTCGGACTACAAGGAGATCATGTAGAAGGGTGGTTTGCGCGTCACTTTTCGCAGAGCTGCCAACGACAACGACGCACTGATGCGATACAGCACTTTGGGCCCGGACAGGACTACCTTGCTTCCCAACACACTACCCGACGCTGCCAAGTGTATTGTAAGGTCCATGGAGCTGCGCGTGCCAGTAGTAGAATACGAATCAAACTATGCTCTCAAGTACAAAGCCGACATCCTGAAGAATCCTCAAGTGTCCATTCAGTTTTATGGCTACCAGTGTGTGCAAAAACCTGCTTCCGGCAATCATTTCGAATTTGACGTAACCACGCAATTCAACAACATTCGGTACGACATGCCCGAGTTTGCAGTCGTACTCTTCCAGACAGGAAGAGGTAACAATCAGGAGAAAAATTCAAGCCAGTTCGACAACTGCAAGATTAAGAACATTTACCTCAAAAATGGCAGAAACGAAGTTTTCCCACGTGAGAACTACAACCTAAACATCGCAGAAGAGGACTACCTGAAACTGTACGAGGCGTACACAGCTTACAAACGAGTGACTTCCGGTAACGTGGACGTGTACTACAATCCAAACGAGTTCATAGCTCGCAGACCCATGTTCCTCATCAACACATCTAAAAGAAAGCAGGTGGTTGTTAACGATCGCACCAACATCAAGATTGTGTGCGAGTTCCACGATACCTTGCCTGCCGACACTCTGTGTAGCATCATCCTCATCGCGGAGAAAACTTTTGTGTATGATGCCAGGAACGAGCGAGTAACCGAACAGTTTTAAGAAAAAAAATATATACTAACCAAAAATCCTTTGTTAACCTGCAACGCTGTGTCCAGGATGTACTGCAAGAAGTAGCGGTTGATAATAAAACATCTTCTTACAATATATATACACACCCAAATAGAGAATTCTGCGACCGAAAATGAGGCTCGGTGAGGCTCGCCTTAATAGTTTGCTCTTGTAAGGCATAAGCCTTATTTTCTCGCAGTGTTGCCAACATCTTACTCGAAAAAATCACCAAGGTTTCTCTCCACGTTCCACTACATAGGATATCCTCGGGCAAGGCATCGTGAAACTCGCAGACGATCTTGATGTTGGTTCGATCGTTGACCACAACCTTCTTTCTCTTAGATGTGTTGATGACGGTCATGGGTCTCCATGCTTTGAATTCGCTGGGCGTGTAGTACATGTCCACGCTTCCCTCGGTCACGCGTTTGTAAGCCGAGAACGCTTCGTAAAGTTTGAGGTAATCGTTTTTGGTCACGTCGAGGTTGTAATTCTCGTGCAGGAACACTTCGTTTCTACTGTTCTTCGGATAAACATTCTTGATCTTGCAGTCGTCGAACTTGCTGGAATCTTTTTCCTGATTTTTGTCCCTCCCAGTCTGAAAAAGCACTACGATGAAATCTGGCATGTCGAACTGTATGTTGTTGAACTGCGTCGCATCAGTGCATCAGTGCATCGTTGTTGTTGGCAGCTCTTCGAAACGTGATTCTCAGTCCTCCCTTCCACATGATCTCCTTGTAGTCCGAGAAGAAACCAGGCAGCAGACGCATGGGAAAGAGCACCGTGTGACTTTTCGTCGATATTTTGGCCCCGGCTTCGAATCCCCCGGCCTGGTAGTACGCTGCGTCTGTTTTGGATAATTTCAAAATTCCCACTGCCGTCGACATGATGCCTGGATAATCTATTCTGTCGATGACGGTGTTGTGTTTCCTCACCTCCACCTGCGAGAACAGGTGAGGCACAAAGTTGTCCACAAGTATCAAGTTTGCTGCTGCGGGAAACGCATCTCCACTTTCTTTCTTCACCACATCAAATTGAAGGTAGAGGTCCGCTCTGTGAGGATGAACAAACCCATCGCCTACGTCCACATCATATTCGATCTCTCTGTTCGCTTCGTTCAAATTTCCAAACATAGGTTCTATTCATATTTTTACTCATGTATAGACATACATGATGAATCAGCAAACATATTTTTTCTAAGTCTTGCCGTTTCCAAAATAACCTTATTTCCACTCACCATTTTCGATTTCCGAGCATAGGTTCTATTCATATTTTACTCACATATAGACGTACGTGATGAATCCGAAAACAGATTTCTCCTAAGTCTTACCGTTTCCAAGATAACCCCACTTCCGGTCGCCATTTTGGATTTCCGAACATAGGTTCTATTTATACTTTTTCTCACATATAGGTGTACGTGATGAATCCGCAAACAGATTTCTCCTAAGTCTTACCGTTTCCTAGATAACCCCACTTCCGGTCGCCATTTTGGATTTCCGAACATAGGTTCTATTCATACTTTTTCTCACATATAGGTGTACGTGATGAATCCGCAAACAGATTTCTCCTAAGTCTTACCGTTTCCTAGATAACCCCACTTCCGGTCGCCATTTTGGATTTCCGAACATAGGTTCTATTCATACTTTTTCTCACATATAGGTGTACATGATGAATCCGCAAACAGATTTCTCCTAAGTCTTACCGTTTCCTAGATAACCCCACTTCCGGTCGCCATTTTGGATTTCCGAACATAGGTTCTATTCATACTTTTTCTCACATATAGGTGTACATGATGAAACCACAAACAGATTTCTCCTAAGTTTTACTGTTTCCAAGATAACCCCACTTCCGGTCGCCATTTTGGATTTCCGAGCATAGGTTCTATTCATACTTTTTCTCACATATAGGCGTACGTGATGAATCCGCAAACAGATTTTTTGCTAAGTCATGAATTGGAGGGTTCTATGACAACCTATATTAATTCTCGTAAGAGAACAGAACGTGTCCTACGGGGCAAGTTAAGGGGGCATGTGCATGGCCAAAGTAGCAGCTGGCCTCTCCCCTTTCAACGTGAACTTGGGAGTGGCGCAAATTCCACGCCGGAACAGGCGTTCTGCCCGGCACGGAAGTTGATGTTTATCGCAGCGTTACAAATCCAGCCGGTTGTACGGAAGCTGATCTTCACGTGTATTTTTCACGAGACACGCTAAACGCCACGTGCATACGCAAGATCATGGCCTTGCGTAAAAAATCAAAAAATTAAAAAAACAATAAGACTTTACCGCCAGGCAAACTGCTCGAAATGGACGCCAAACAGAACACAGCTAAATTGATGATGAATAGCATGCACAGGTAAATATACAAATTGAAAAACATTCCGGAAGAGATTCGCCCGCACGTCAATCAATTCTACGTTCGAAGGCCGTACGGGAAAACCTTTACTTTTTTGGTTGGGCACCACGCACCCTGGCGGGGTTATGGGGGCCAGGAATCCTAAAAAAAAACAACAATTATTATTATTTTGTTTGTTTGTTTGCGTCACAATACACGCGCGCGCGCGTGTGTGGCACATCGTTCCCCCGAGAGAGGTTTACAAAGGTCACGATATACAAACATTGGCCCCCGGGAGTTGGAAAATTACAATAAGATGCATTCATCCTTCAAGAATAAGAGACTGCATTATTTACTCATCACGCTGTGTCAGCGCAACAAATAAAGGTGCTGAACATGGAGAGAAAATAAGTTTTTGAGGTTTTGGTGAACCTCAATTAATAAAAATAAGTTTTTATGAGGTTTTGGTGAGCTCCAAATGGTCAAAATGAGTTTTTGATGTTTTGGTGCTGTTTTCTTCGCTGTGAAACATCGTCAGCGCAATAAATAAGACACGGAACGTGAAGAGAAAATAAGTTTTTTGAGGTTTTGACACATCGTTCCCAAAAAAAGTAGGTTTACAAAGGTCACGATATACAAACATTTGACCGGGACTTGGAAAATTACGATAAGATGCATTCATCCTTCAAGAATGAGAAACTGTATTATTTACTCATCACGTTGTGTCAGCGCAATAAATAAGGCGCGGAACATGGAGAGAAAATAAGTTTTTTTTTAGGTTTGGTGAACCTCAATTAATAAAAATAAGTTTTTGAGGTTTTGGTAAGCTCCAAAAAATCAAAATGAGTTTTTGATGTTTTGGTGCTGTTTTCTACGCTGTGAAACATCGTTAGCGCAATAAATAAGGCACGGAACATGGAGAGAAAGTAGGTTTTTGAGGTTTGGCGAGCCCCACTGAGCCCCACCGAGCCCCAAATGAGATTCAGTACCCGGACACCTGCACTACTACATTTTCAAAGACACTGTCGTACTTGTGTGCCGGGAAAGCGAATATGTGCAACCAAACTGTGCTCTGCCCCACCGAGCCCCAAATGATGATTCGAGCCCCAATTGATGGCTTAGAACCCGGACACTGGGTCTACTATGAAAAAAATTATGCACATTTTTTGATAGATTTTTTTCCGTATTTTTTTCCCAGAGTCTGGGCTTTGCAGATAGCCTACATAGCCCCGAATATACGCCTCTGGATATCAGGTTCTTTTTCCTGGGAAGAAAGGTTTTTAGTAGTCTTGAAGTTTGTTTGATATTATTTGTTATTGTGTTCATCATGAGAACTATTCTGAGTATTATAGTATGTTCATAAATGATGATGCATCCATGTAGGCACACACACACACGCGCTCACACATTTCATTCGCTAAAATAAAATGTTTTTATTTTTATTATCATCATCTTTGCCTTGACGTACCCCCAGAAAGAGCACTGATTATTATTATTATTATTATTATTATTGCATTTCATGAAACTAAAATTAAAGCACATCTATCATGCAGGGTTGTTAATGATTCAGGAGCTCATACAATCTATTTGGTTCCGTAAGAGGACCAGAACCATTTGTCTCGCACAATTTAAATTCGCTCCAATTTGCGTATTGTTTCATTTCATACGGAACTTGGACCCTAAACTGATTTGGGGAAAAGGTTCCTGGACCGTATTGAAATTCATCCGGAGAAATGGTTCCTGGAGCTTATTTAAATTTTTCGAAAAATAAAACAGTTCCTGGACTGAAATGAAATACTTTACATATAAAAATGTTCTTTACAGTAAACAACCCGTTTATGCTTGCTGATTTAGGTTGTCGTTTACATCTTAAACTACAGAGAATTCCCTGACATTCGCTACGAGACTCGGCGGCAAGCGGTCCGGCGTCAGCGCTTGTCTTTCCCGGTGAACGGGGGCAGGCTACAGTCTCTTTTCTTCGCTCTCCCTGCCTTCGCTCTCTTTCCCTTTCTGTTGACGTTGCAGACTGACGCCAGTATAATCTTCCCTCGGATGTGTTGTGTCCGTGTGTTGAAGATTGTTGCTTAATATGACACCACAAAAGTTTACATTACAACAAAGGATTTATCTTGTCGAGTGTTACTTCGGAAAGAGGAATTGTGGAGAAGTGCGACGACGTTTTGCAACGAAATTTCCTGGTGTTTCCGTTCCACATAGGACCACTATATTAAACCTCGTAAAAGGTTTAGAGTAACAGGTCAGTTCTGAATAACAGTGGAAAGAAAAACCCACGTGTACTTACTGAGGAAAAACTCGACAAGGTTAGAACAGTCTCCTCGGAAATCTATCCGCCGCCTCTCATAAGAAACGGCTGTTTCAAAAACCCTCTAGGTCCCCCGATTTGTCAGCCTGCGATTTTTAATTATGGGGAAGTCTAAAAAATATAGTATACAAAGACAATCCGCACACCATCCGTGAGTTAAAAGAGAGTATTGTACGAGAAATCGGGAGAATTGCAGTAGACGAACTTGTACGTGTAAATGCCAATTTCCTTCGGAGATACCAGGAATGTGTTGCAGCAGAGGGACATCATTTTCAACACCTTCTGTAGTCAAGGTTAGTAGGTACACAATATGAAAACTGTAATTTTAATAGATGACTCTACCGACTGTCGCGGACCCCGTTCGCCGGGAAAGACAAGCGCTGATGCCGGGCCGCTTGCCGCCGAGTCTCGTAGCGAATGTCAGGGAATGCTCTGTAATATCACTTACAAAATCATATTATTTTTATAAATTTCTGGACCACCCACAGACAGAAGACAGAATTAGTATAAGAATTAATGTAACATAGGACGGACTTCCATGTAATATATTATTAAATAAAATGTAATACGAATGTCGCAGCAGGAACTGAGTTCCATCACCAAGGTGATTTGCCGGAACTGAGTTAGAGGGGGAGAAAATTATAACAGCATTTAGTAGGCGTGTCATTTTCACTTATTTCCAACATAATTTCTGAAGACAGGCTTGAGCAACTGTCTGGCATTTCTGTAAAGGTGAAGGTAAAGTGCTCCCCTGTGCATAGCACCACGCCATGAAGGCGTATAGGGGGTGTGAGGGTAACACCCCACACTTTCTTGATCCGGTCGTGAGTGGGGGTGATGTGATCAGCACCACGCCCCTGACCGCCTTTACCCCCCAGGGTTTCCCCCAGGTACCCATGTTATTCGACGCTGGGTGGGCGCCGGAGCCGCTTTCAACGTTAGAAAAGTTCCCGGATTTGAACCGGCCGGGGATCGAACCCGGGACCTTTAGCATGGTAGTCAGACGCGTGTAGATTATGTATCGCTCCGTGCGGTGCGAACTTCACGCCAGTAAGCCGCAGAGCAGGGTAGGGGAGACGCTTGTGTTGAAGGATGAAAAAATACTGCGGGGGAAGGAGCCCTCTGCTTCTTCTTTCATTATTACTTGGGGCGGATTTTTAGATAAACACATTTTTTTGTTGCCTCTACAGTTAGCCATAATCGGGAGGAGTGCTGATTATACAGCCGCCATGTAATCTGCGAAATCTTATTTCACATAAATATGCATGATATTACCGTTAGCACATAAAACATATTTCTGTGGAAAGAACATAAAATGTACATGTTTTAGACATTCAAGACAAAATAAAGTTTCCATTTTTTATGTAAATACATATTTTGGAGTTAATGCATAAATTAGACAAATAGGCGGTAAATTAGTAAGTCGCTATCCTATTCGGGACTCCACAACATACAGGTCACTACTGCCGATGTTTTGTGAACAGTGGGCAAACCAAATCATTTAGAGCAGCGTTCTCAAGTCACCAGCATTTGTCAGGAAACATACATTGCGATGAAGCTTTGCAAGTGCGTTCACAAGTGCTAATAGGAGACCCAATAGGTACAAATGAAGCACATTCTAATTATTCGCAATGTAGAGCATTTGTTGCAGTGGACATCCCACTGAAGAAAACAAAATAATCTGGTTCTGAAAAACTTCGTGTCACAATACACAAAATTTGCGGTACCCAATGAGTCAACGTTACGCAAACAAAACCTGCTACAGTGTGAACATGCAAAAGTGTGGTCAAATCGGTCATTGTGAATGAAAATACTCTCGACTTTTAGTTACATACTCCTGCTGCTTTTACAAAATAAAAAAAATAAACACTTTCCATTTTTTTAGCTCCTAAAAATCCGCTCCCTAATGATCATAATGCCACACAGCACTGTTACTCAAGAATCAGAAGTTTCCCATTACACGAACGTTACCGACGAAGCCTCCTGCATCGCTAACTCTCTCCTTTCCGCCCCTCTTGCAACGCTAGAGTCCACGCGGTCATGCGAGACCTCTCCTTCACAAACTCGATACATATTGATTGTTCAGAAACTAAGACACAGAAATGAAATTTAGGCTAATTGAAAGTCTGTGAAATACAAGTTTACTATGATATAAATTAATACTATTTAAGAGCAACCAACCAAGAAATCATGATAACCATGATGATTATCGAGATTACCAATAAAGTTACGTTCTTTGTTATTTAAAATATGTTTTGAATAGAATTTGAAGAACAAATTCTTGACTTCGACTTTTCAATGTACGGAAGAATCTTAAAATAAAGCTTATACTAAAGCTATAAACAAAATTTCACAAGAACAAATTTTCATTTCCTTATATCATTTTCAAAATTATCTAGAAATTATTATAATACCGCACTTGTGCTGTTAGAAAAAGTTACTTTTGATATGAAAAATGAATTACGTATGTATGACAAGGGTTAGGTGGCAGAGCAGCCCTTGGCTGAACCTCGCCCGCTGAATAAAGAAAATTTATTATTATTATTATTATTATTATTATAATTTGCTGCACAATATCAGGGTGGCTACTCACTGGGAATTCCTTGAATTCCGGGAATTACACGTGAATTATTGGCTCTGGAAATTATTCATGAATTTTCGCAAAACATGAAAGAAGCTACAAGCGGATGTTTTCTCTTCCAACGTGAAAAATTGCAACTTTTATTAATCCAAATCGCATTATACATGTTTATTAATGCCTCGAGGCAAGTTACTCTCCGTTTAGCTTTCTTTGAGGAAGAAAAAGAAAGCTACTTGAAAATAAAACAAAATGTTCTTAATCAGTTTAAATTGTTAGTTTCTGTTGCAGAACAATCTATCTGACAGACGGAAGATTATTATTTATCTTGAAGTTGGTTAGGTAATATTTTTGGTACATTGGAATCATACGAACCATTTATATTGTTAATATTTTTGTGTGTGGAAGGGAGGGTGAGAGTCGGTAATACGTAAGGTTGGAATAGAGAAAGCATCTGCTTGTATCCTTGAATTTTTGGAAAGTTCGCCTTGAAAACCAGGAATTATAGTTGAATTTTATCATGGTCCTAGTGACCACCATGAATCTTTTTGCGTTATCCACACTCAAACTCCACCTTTTGTCTGTGAGGATCATTTCATGTGCTTAATATTATCTTTCAACAGAAACATAGCCAGTAGTGCAAATTTGAATGCCGAAATATTACTTCGCAAGGCGTGAATGCCAAAAAGGACCATACTGACGCGAAAGTTCATCAAGGCCACACAGATCTGTGCGGGCTGGGGAGGGAGGGGCAAGAATAGTTTACTTTACCTTAGTAGGCAAGGCTTAGCATTAAGAGTCTATAGTGCAGGGGTAAAAAGTAGGGGGGAACTGTCCCTGTCCCCTTTCGCCGTCACTGTCTGCAGGAAACAGTGACGTCAGACATTTTTTGTTTTGTTTAAAGCTTTGATAAACATCATATACTTGGAGGGAGGGAAATAGACAGAAAACATGTTTCAAACACGCCAGTCATTGAATTATTTCGCCACCAAACCTAGTAAATACCTCTGTGAGATATAAAAATCTTGTCAAACCTAAAAAAAATATAAAAACCTAAGAAAAGGTTTAATTCAGGCAGATAAACCTAAAATAGGTTTTAAGCAAAATAGGTTATTTTAGGCACTATAAAACTTCGTCAGTTGCTTCGTTGTTTAATGAAACGCTGATAGGTATATCTTGTTATTTCTTATTTACCTGCAAAGGAAAAAATTGGTTACAAACCTAAAATCAGAGGTATATTTATGACGTAGCATTCAAAACTTGGATGAATAGTATGTCCATTACACAATATTCCAGATAATTATATTTAAGTAAATTTCTATCGAAAGTACAACGAGAATGAACTTTGAAAAAGTAGAATAATACGCGTAGCATGTAAATTAATATTTCTATTACTATTATCATGTCTAACGACAATGTTTTTGACACAAAAGAACTAGTAATCTGTACCGAAACTCTTCTTTTGTTTCTTATGCAAATGCAAACGGAATCATTATGAATAACCCTGCCCTCTTGTGGTTAACATACTAAAAGCATGCCAGCATGCCACCTCTCTTTTTGAAATTGTATAAATAAGAAACTTGTGGTCCGATTATGATGAAATTTAAATATAATGCAAGTAGGAAGGTCTTAAACACAATTTTTAATTTTCAATTTTATTAAATCGGCCAATTTTTATCAATTTTGTGAATCAGCATTTTCTAATTATTCGGTAGTCCTGCAAATACGATCTTGTTCTTATTTTGAAGCTCTTTGCATCTGTTTTTAAGATCCATTATCATTGTCAATCAGCGTCTGCGCCAGTATTAATCACCTGAGGGTGCGGAATGAAATTTAGGGGGTGCGACGTTGAAAATAAAGAAAACATAAAGTATTCATGCATGTTTTTGTCCCTAACATTTAGTAGGCATCTATGATAATATGCTAATGAAACTGAAGAATAATAATGACTTGCTTAATTTTTGCCTCATTTTAGCACAACGACAATGTTAAGAAATTTGAAAAGAACACCTTGTTCAAGGGAGGCCAATGGCATACATGGAGGATTTCTTTCCATATAGAGGCAAGCAAGGCAAGGCAAGGCATTTTTCCACGGAGAGCAATATCCCCCCCCCCCTCCAATAGCGTTGTTCACTCTATCTAAAAAAAATCTTCAGTCCTGCAACGCACTTATAATAATTAACATAAATAAGTGACTGAAATGTACACTTTACATTGACATCCATTGTTTTAAGTCCACTTGATAGACCAATCTGGACTGGGCCTACAGTTTAAAGTGGGATCCAAACCACTATGTGCTTCCACCGGGCATCGAACCCGGGATCCTTTACTTACAAGGCACAAGCAGTTGAGGTACGCAATTCAGTTATTAATCAAATGTCAAATATGTTGTATAATTAACAACAACTGCTGAGTGTTCAGTTTGTGTGCGTTGGGTAAATGAAAGGCAACGTAAAGTTCCGCAATTTCAAAAAGAAAATAACACAATAATTACGAAATCATGTAGTCACTTTTATATATTTATCGATTCGCCTTTTTTTCCATTGCTTTGTTACCCCTCTTTTCGTTTTACATAATGCATAGCCTTCCTTTCGTGTGCCCAGATGCTGTGATGCCAGGACAAAACTATAAGTGCACAGCAACTTCTTAGTTAAAATCCCTTGGGCCGCACTGTCCCCAAAAACGTGGTACAAAAAAAATGGAATGGACGGAAATGTTAATAATAATTTTATACTTTTTGTATGTAGTTTTTTCACTGGACGCCTAGAATGACGGAATTTACAATGAAATAGTTTAAAGCACGGTTATTAAACATTCAGCACTATATAGTACTTAGCAGATATTTGAAGCCAGTACAGGTTGCCAACTCATGAGAAATTCGGTTGCCAACATCTGAACAATCTTATTAAAGTAAAAAAAAAATATGCGCAGTTTCTAATTAATTGTTCTTCTGGATTTTATTATTTGGACTTCGGGTTTCATAGATAGCCTAATTAGCCTAGAACTGTACGCTCCTGCTATGGGTTAATGTTAGACCACTGTTTGTCAACCCGCAAGCCGCGAGAGCTTCTGAAATTGGTCATTTTAGATTGTGCAGTAATTTTCATTAACAAATATTTTGTAGTGGAAATATTCTGATTAATTTTAAACTTTTGGTGTTCCAAATGTATGCCAATGAAAATTATTTAATGATGTTGGTCTGAGGAAAGTAAAAGAGTTGGTTGGTTGGTTTGTTTTCTGTTTGTTTGGTTGGTTGTATGGTTGGTTGTTTGTTTGGTTGTTTGTTTGGTTGGTTGTTTGTTTGGTTGGTTGTTTGGTTGATTGATTTGGTGTTTTAAGTCTACTTTATGCACAGTAAGGCTATCGGGACTGGACCTACAGCTTAAAGTGGGATCCAAATCCCTGTGTGCCTCCACCGGGTATCGAACCCGAGACCCCTTAATTAGAAGGCGACGACGTTACCACTGCGCCATCGGTGAGACCCCGTAAAATATTTTATTAGCTCCAGTGCTTGACAACTAATTTAAACGTAATTTTATATTTGTCAGCAAGTCTATACTATATAATCAAACTTTTTGTCATTATTTAATCATTTAAATATAATTTAATTTAATAATAAGTTTACAAATCAAATAGTATTAGAGAGACAAACCCTAGAAACGACATGAACAATCCTTCCAGAAATTACTTTAATTTTTATTTCATTACCATCACTACGATTAACACGAAATTAATGAATCATCCCTAACAATAAAAATAATGATATTGAAATTATGAATATTTGGACTTCATAAAAAAAGAATGATTATGCTATAATTTTCATCAATATTTAATTTCAAGGGTACATATTAATGTAGCTATACACTTAGGGAAGTAACAAAGGTATCTAGGAGTAAAATTATTGTATCGGGGTATCGACCAAAAGAAAGAAAATAATAATAAATACCGGGCCGCAGGATCAGGAAGGTTGAGAACCACTTCATTAGAAATTTAATGCACTGAACTTCTCATAGCTATAATATACATATATAGCTAATATACATGTTTACTTTTCAGCTGATTACATACCTGTATGTAGGAGAAACGATCCAAAATTCAGCCAGTGTATTGTCGATGCCAGTCACAAGTTGAGACCACATCTAGCAAAAGGTACGTAAGAATGTACTTTTGTTAAGCTATGTGTACAAGTGATTCACGAACAAGTCGTTGAATTGAACTCCTAGAATTGACAATTGAATGTCGTTGAACAGCGTTCCTATTTGAAATCTTGAATGATCTGAAATTGCACATGTAGTATACGATGAAAGAAAAATTGGACAAGTTCGCATCTTTCCTAAACGTGGCAGTGTACGGCACGATAAGAAATATATATATAGAGTAGCGATTAGCTGTAGAAAAGATATTAATTTTATTTCTAAAGGAAGGGCATAGAAAACACAAAGAAATTGTGATTTTGATGTATTTTTTTTAGGTTTTTATAATGTATATGCAACGTGAACACAGCAAATTAACTTTATAGAAATGTAATTTGCACAACCAATTGTTACATAATTTAGAAGTTCATAATTTGTATTCATGTCCAGTTATTATTAGAATGATAAATCAAGAAGACTTAGGTGGGCAGGCCATGTTGTACGAATGGGAGAGGAAAGAAGAGTTTACACGATTCTTCCTGATGGTAAGAGACCAGTAGGAAGACCAAGATGAAGATGGAGGGATAATGTTGGGATGGACCTAAGGAAATTGGTAGGGATGGAAAAGAGTATATACAGGGAGGTTATTTCAGTCGTTTACCGCGAGACCGTGGGCCGCTCAGTTTTGCGTTAATTGTAATTACGAACCGATAAAAAAATCTTATTTTCGTAGCACTGTAACGCAAACGATGGACAGATCGACAAACAAGAAATAGGGTTTCCCCGGGAAGGAAACAAGACGCAGTCTCAATCGTTGTCTGATTTGTCCGTGGCTTTATGACGTACACATCCTTCTTTACAGTTCCCTTCAGAAAGAGACCCAACGGTGTTACATCGGGAGACGTAGGTGGATATTCTGACCCTGAGAAACCACTTTCGTTATCAGGAGCGATGGATCTGGAACAACTGACCCTGATAAACCACTTTCGTTATCAGGAGCGATGGATCCGGAACACCTGACCCTGAGAAACCACTTTCGTTATCAGGAGGGATGGATCGGGAACACCTGACCCTAAAAGAACCACTTTCGTTATCAGGAGGGATGGATCTGGAACACCTGACCCTGAGAAACCACTTTCGTTATCAGGAGCGATGGATCGGGAACAACTGACCCTGAGAAACCACTTTCGTTATCAGGAGCGATGGATCGGGAACAACTGACCCTGAGAAACCACTTTCGTTATCAGGAGCGATGGATCGGGAACAACTGACCCTGAGAAACCAATATCGTTATCAGGAGCGATGGATCTGGAACACCTGACCCTGATAAACCACTTTCGTTATCAGGAGCGATGGATCTGGAACACCTGACCCTGAGAAACCACTTTCGTTATCAGGAGCGAATGGATCACGAACACCTGACACTGAGAAACCACTTTTGTTATCAGGAGCAATGGATCTGGAACACCTGACCCTGATAAACCACTTTCGTTATCAGGAGCGATGGATCCGGAACACCTGACCCTGAGAAACCACTTTCGTTATCAGGAGGGATGGATCGGGAACACCTGACCCTAAAAGAACCACTTTCGTTATCAGGAGGGATGGATCTGGAACACCTGACCCTGAGAAACCACTTTCGTTATCAGGAGGGATGGATCGGGAACACCTGACCCTGAGAAACCACTTTCGTTATCAGGAGCGATGGATCGGTAACAACTTACCATGACAAACCACTTTCGTTATCAGGAGAGATGGATCGGGAACACCTGACCCTAAAAGAACCACTTTCGTTATCAGGAGCGATGGATCTGGAACAACTGACCCTGAGGAACCACTTTCGTTATCAGGAGCGATGGACCTGGAACACCTGATCCTGAGAAACCACTTTCGTTATCAGGAGCGATGGATCTGAACAAATCACGAGAAGCGATGGATCGTTAAGCGATGGGACGGGAGTAAATCGGAAAGATGTGACGGAAGTATAAAAGCAGCGGATTGCCTTACACGTGATTTCACTGAACGTAGATATTGCAGGTTCATTCAAAACGTCCAGTCAAGCCGTCTTTAATAGTTTCTCTATTATTAACGTTCACATAGTGTAAACATTATTCTGGAGCACTCTCACTACTGTCTGTTCAATATCCGTTTCTCTTACAGGCATACCGGAAATACGCATCCCACCTCTGGAGCCTTTCTTCATTCCAGAGATGAACCTGGAACGTGGACAGGAAAGGGGTGGATTGGGGTTGATCTTCCATAACATCTCCCTGCAAGGACTCACGGACTACACCGTCAGTAGTATGGAGTAAGTATATACAGGGTGCGACAATGAATAGGACGATTTTAAATACTTCACGTTTGAGACAAAATAATACATAAGGGACATTGCGTTGTCACGAGTGGGACATGCAGACTACATTTTTGACATTATAGTAACAATTCTACTGATTGTTAAGCAACATTTTTCTTACAGATTTTAAGCAATGAAATATGAAACTTAAGACTGTTGACTAAACATAACTACCTTTGAAATACATACTTACCCAGATTTACAGCTATAAGTGAACAATTTTGTCCCACGGATGGGACAGACGAAACGCTGCCTCTTCACTTAATAATACAGCGTGTCCACAAAAACATTCCGTGATTATAAACGATTATAAAAATTATAATTGCGTATATTACGAAATCTAAATCGATACCATTCGAAAGAACAGCTCAAAGAATTTTAGTGGATGTGTAATTGTTGGCGTTAACTACAATAATAGATGGCATAACAATAAAATCATGAAAAAGAGAAGAAAAAGGAAAAAATATTTCGATTGCGAATGTGTTATTGTAAATGGCATTGTTGTTAGAAACAAATTGTGTGGAGCTAGCCTGCAGTTAAACATACGAGGTGTGGCTAGAAAAAACCGTACTGTTTTTACAAAATGTTTTATTGGTAATTCTGTACAATACGAACATTATCCTCTTCAAAGTACTCTTCTAAACTATCAATACACCGCAGTGCTGGAAATCATTTTCTAAAACCATGTTCATGACCATCGCTTTGATTTTCACAGATTCTACGGTCGTAAATCTGATTCTTTCAGTGCTGATTTGTCCTTTGGGAATAAAAAAAGTTGCACGGAGCAAGGTCTGGCGAATAGGATGGATGTTCTAACACTGAAATTCCATACTTGGCCAAAAAAGCCTTGAGTGACAATGCCGTGTGGGCTGGAGCATTGTCCTGATGAAGAATCCATGACTTTTCCACAAGTCAGGTCGTCATCTTCTTACTCGCTCACGAAGGCTCGTCCGCACCGTAATGAAATAATGTTGGTTGACAGTTTGACCTTCCGGTACCCAATACGAATCAATTCACCGACATTTGCGACATTTGCAATGTTTGATTCTGTTTTTGACGTGCAAGGCCGTCCAGGATGCTAGTCGTCCGTGATCACTTCTCGTCCCTCTTTAAACCTTTGAAACCACTCAAACAATTGAGTGCGTGATAAACACTAATCTCCGTACACTTCCTTCAACAAAACATAAGTTTCTGTGGCGGATTTTCCGAATTTCATAAGAAACTTCATATTGATACGCTGTTCCACTTTCACACTTAACATTTTTCCGACGGAGCACAGTGGTACGGTTCACTTCGTCCACAAGCTACAGCGGAACTGAGCGCCGCGCATCCTGGGGAATCACACGGTCGATAGGCAGGATATCATGTTATAAACTCATGCACCACTTGACCTTCACGCGCTTGCCGTTTATCGACAGCATCATCAATCCGTTTTTTTTTTATAGCCACACCTCGTACATCCCTAAATCTTCCGTGTCCAAATTCCTTCTCGATGTTCGGAATTTTCTAAATGAGATACTTGAAGGAAGATGTATTGGGCGCTCCGGATACAAAGATGCTGTGTTCTGCAAGTGGCCACCGAGGTCTCCTGACTTGCTTGTATACGTACCTCCACTGCCTCAAGATCTGGAAGATCATTGCCGCAATCGGGACAGGAACGTCGGAACCGGGGGGCAGGGGAGGGGCGACTTACCCCCAACTCATCATCGAGGGGGCAATATAGTATTTTTGCCCCCCCCCCCCCCCGTCGCATGTTAAAAATGAGATTATATTTTTTCGAACTTATCTCTGTTTTTGAATGAAATTCGAAACAAATACTTGTGATAAAAATAATTGATTTATTGATTGATTTAGTTAATTTTACTTCGCTTTTCTTCCGCTTTTGGCTAATCGCGAAGATAAGAATGATGATGGCACGATGAAATTGATGAAATGATATTCACAAATAACACCCATACCCACTTCGGGATTCGAACCCGGGACCCCAGGCTTCGTAGCGCGCTGCGATAACCACTACGCCACGTAGGTCGGCATGATGAAAAGATGTAAGATGTCTTAGAGGCGGATGAAATTTCTTCCTCTACAGCCTACCCCTTGCTACGAAAGTGTATGATCAACATGGACACTTTCTTGACACAGTTATAGTACCTGCGCAAGGAGGGATTTATTTATCATCCCCTCATCTCCCCTTTTAGCTAAAATAAACGTCATTAAGAAAATCAACAGCATCGAATAGTGGGTTAATTTATTTATCGTGGTTTTTCAGAAGCGCATACCTAATAAATAGCTAATAAAAATAAATGACAATATAATATGTATTAATAATTATGTATATATATGTTTACGTACATAAATATGGGTATATAATTATGTGAATATATAATACACATAGCCTATTTATGTATGTATACATATGTACTTATAGGGGGGAAAGAGATTGTAAAAATCGGTTGGTAAATTGGAAAACCTGCCCTTCCTCACTCTTGAATAAGTGTGGCGTGAATGGGTATATCGCCTTGATGTTTGTAGCGTGACACGAGGAATACACATTGAGTGCCACTGAGGTAGGTAGTTAGGTATTAACATTTTTTAGTTTCTGCTTCTAATGGCACCAATTTTATATAAATATGGGCACCGAGAGCGATGCTATATGTGTTTATAATCACGGAAGGTTTTGTGTACGATATTTTCATTTCTGCGAATTGTCAAATGATGAATGCTAAATTATTTAATACAATGAGAGAACGTAATTGACCCTTTAATATTCTAGTGGAGTTGAAGCGGAAACGTAAGAGTTAAAGGAGAATTGTATTGTTTTTTGTTGTCACTGGTGGGGACACAATACAAAACAAAAGTAAATCAAAACGTTAAAATAAACTCGCAACATATACAATACCTTCTACCTCCTAACTTAATCAAGTAAATACTTGGATTCTTATACAACAGACAATTGCAGATTGTAGACACACAAGATAGAATAAAGTTTCAGAATTGAATTTAATTTAAAAATTGAGATTCAGGCGCACTTTAGCTTGGAGTGTCGCAAAGAAAAACGTACATAATTTATAAAAAATGAACTACCAGTACCTAACTAACTCTCTACCCTTCTTAAACCCGAAGGATTATGGCTGCAGTAACAAAAGCCTTCCATCTGCCCCTATCCTGGGCAAGATCAATCCAATCTTTTCCACCCTTACCGATTTCCTTTAGGTCCATCTAAACGTTATCCTTCCATCTTCGTCTTGACCATCCTACAGGTCTCTTACCATGAGGTTTCCCAACAAGAATCCTGCAAACTCTTCTTTCCTCTCCCATTCGTGCCACATGGCCTGCCCACCTAAGTCTTATTGAAAATAAATTCTAAAAGAAAATACATTCCTTACATTTTTAGTTATTTGAAAATAATATTACTAAGATCACCTTGAATTCGTTCCACACACTCTGTCGATCAGTCTCTTGGGTAGGCTACACCACATTGCGCAGCATGGTCACAGGAATTTGAGCCACCTCTTTCCGGATTCGATCTTTAAGTTCATCGAGGGTGCGTGGTAGTGTTGGTTGGAAGACTTTTGCTTACAGATACCCCTGTTTCCAAAATGCACGCTGCCAATACACGTATTATTTAATACGATTTTTCCAGTGGCGTGCATACAAGGTAAGCTACCGAAGCATTGCTTCGGAATACAATATGCAATAAAGTAGCAGTATATTATGTCATTATAATCACACAATTATTCAATAATATCTAGATAAAACCGTCACATTTCTTCGCTACAAATATAACAAATACAGTCCTTGCAGGGCGCAATGAGGTTGAGCCGAAGCAATCTTCCTCTCGCATCTGTTAAGGAGTGGCAGACAGTTGCGCGTGCACCTCAAGGTCACGGGCCGTGTGCGTGTATTTCTTCTGCAACCGAAGCTAGCATCGGACAGTGTATGAGAGTGTTTAAACTCGAATTGTTTTCGGTTTTCCTCAGTTTACGGGTTTGGTTTGCCGAATGTATATGAAAATATGTTAAGGTACCAGGTATTATCTAGTAATATAGAACAATGTGTACTATAAAAGAGCTTTTGTCCAAGACGTTTTCTGCCCGTTCTTTCTCAGAAAAAATGAGATAATTAAAAACGGACGGCCAACACCAGAACTACCGAACTTGGTTCAAGATACCAGTAAATTCACTACACATTTTCAGTGTAATATGTATACCAAATGTGACTGGTTAGCCGATAGCGCTGAGCTAAATGCGGTGTTTTGCTGGTATTGTCTGTTGTTTGGAAAGGATAGAAATACTTCTTGGACCAAAACTGGGTACATGCATTTGGGAAATTTAGTGAAGTCAATAGGCGAGCACTGACTGTCTATTAACCATCTACGATCGTCTGTAGCTATAGCTGCTTTTGGGGAAAACAGAATAGAAACTCTACTTGATAACCAGCTTAAAAATGAAATGAACTATTACCAGCTGTGATTTCTATCAAGGCAAGCTTGCCCCTTGATTTGATATTGTTTACTTAAAAATTATATATTCAATGCTTCGGCTATCTAATTGGTCACCGCCAGGGGCGCCAACTTGTCAAAATTATTGGGGGGGGGGCTCTGATCACTGAAATAAATTAATGAATGACTTACTACCTCCCTTTTTTAAGTTTTGGCCTCAGTGTTCGGAATCTTGCAAAAGCCCATGAATTCCTTAAAAATATTAAAAAATGTATTTACAGTTCGAATGCAAAATGTCAATTGTTCACGAATGGATATGTCACAAGTTTCGTCAACCATAATAGCAAAATATTCCCGACTTTTAATATCTGCTACCACGGAGCGCAAAACAGATCTCTCTAATATATCAGTGATTTCGTTCTGAATGTCATGTGAGAGCCATTTGTAGCCCGAACGTCCCATCCACTCTCATAGTTCATGCACATCTTCTTTTGAAACTCTTTTTAGTAAATATGTTAACAATACTCATAATTATATACTTAGTATATAGTAATACGTAGGGACATTGAATTTTCGCGATGCGCGAAATCGCGAAATGTGAAAAAAAGATACAATTTTGAACATTCTGCACGTAACTACACCCCCAATGATGAAATATGCACGAGTTTTATTCGCGAAGTAATGCGAAATGTGTGCTTTTCCACGAAATGGACGCTTTTTCGCGAAATAACAGCGAAATATCATCATATTAAGTAGAAAACACACAAAAACTGGCAATCGAGGTTGTGTGCGCAAACTGTCGATTTGTAACGAAACGTTTGCCTAAAGTTTCCTACCACTTGCAGCTGAAGAACGTTTTATCTTCGATCACATCAGGAAGACGCTGCAAATTGGGATTTCCCATGCACATAGTCTCAGTTCGAAAACTTCGCTCCCTGTCAAGCTGCATTCGTTTCTCCCCCCGAATGTCTACTCAACTTCCAGGTTCATTGAACTTGCTAGCTTTTTTTGCCCCTGCACTATGGCCTCTAAATACTAAGCCTTGTCTATCAAGAAAAGTAAACTATCCTTGCCCCACCCAATCGCCGCTACTGACAATTACAGTTGAAATCTAAGTACTTGTGCATGTGTACAGTATATAAAAATGAAGTAGTTTATCAATTTATAGCTCTTTTATATGTTGTTTCCTCTCATGATGAAAACGTGTGTGCCAATTTAATTTTTTTCCACCGCTGGTATATACCGCTGATCTAACATTTAATTTACAGCTCTCCTCAGTTTTTATTTACCATAAATTTGTCTCCCTAGTAATACGTCATGTGTTTTGCTGTCTCTGGTCATAGCCCGCCAAAGTTGATGGATTAACGATCTCAGCCCCCAAAGTTGATGGTCTAGAACATTTCAAATGTGTATTTAAAGTTGAGATCATGTGTCACAATTCTGGACGCATCAAAAATCCTATTTTAGGCAAATTATGGTGGATTTATTTAAATAAAAAATTATAGAATAATGTACATAAGGATTTTGTAGATATCAGAATCACTTTTGGTGAATGTACATTAATCTCTAATCATTTAATAGTGTTTATTAGGCTCTACGAAAGGAAAAGAAAGGGAAAAAAATATATTTACGGATGGGGTGAAGCTCGTATGAAAGGAGATGTAATATGTCAAATGTAAACACACTTACATTTCTCTTGATTTAAAACTCAATCACTTTTGTGGGCAAAAATGCAAGCATTTTGTGTTGAAAAATATACAAAATACTAATCATGTTAAAATCGTAAATAGTGTCATTATCAGTAAACAGTAAATAAACATTATAGTTTCATTATCGCACTCAACAAACATTTCCATAGTAGGTTCATATATACGATATCAGAAACAGAAAAATATATTTTTGCATATAATTTATTATTTGCTTTAATTAAACTATTCAAATATTTTACAGGGCCGTTTACTAGAAAAAGTATTTCTATAAAAAACATATATCTGTATGTATGGTGCCAAAAACCATACAAGCAATTTTAAGCGTGATTTTTTTTAAAAAAATAAAAAAATCCGATTGTGCGGAACGTATAGGTTATATATATATATGTATACGTCAGCAGAACTGACGAATAAAGCATGTGAGACTGTTAATAACAAGAAATTTTACAGACAACTAAGCGAGGTAGTTCAATTACGTAAGAAAAATAATGCACACCCCTCCCCCCACGTACTTGCTTTTCATCGGCTTGACAATACTTCATTTTTTCAAGAGTATAATATTGTTTAGGTTAATAACGGCGATATGATTCCTCTACACTAAATTTCCAGGTGAAAATGTATGGGGACATGGAGGTCCGGAAGAGGGGGGGGGGGGGAGCAAGGTGTTCACATACATAATTTTATTTCAGTCACAGTAATTTACATTAATTATTTTGATTCGGATGCAGGAACGTGATAATTTTACACTTAAGTGGCGTTTTTTGAGAAGATAACACTAATGGGAACAATATGCGTCGGACCCCTTGATTACAATACATCATCAAGCAGTTTTGCTATGAAGAAAATTATTGGTCTCCATAAACTTGCACTAACCTTAATGTTGTTCACAGTGACGGATACACGTGAGAGAGGGAAAATCATTTACAGAATCTTTGGTAAACCTGATGGTAACAGCCCTACAGATAAGGTCTCGCTGATAACACCTGAAGTTTCTTCGTGTTTGGTTGGATGTAACAGATTCTGTCTTGATCAAAGACGATGAAGACAACAAGATACCCCGATGATGGTATATTCCATGTGCCGAAGCGTATCACATGTCCAGTGCTGCCACCTGTGGTCAAGCGTTGGAAAAAAAGTTCAATCTAAAATACTTGAATTTTCAACCTACTTTACACCGGTAAAATTCAATGGTAGCCTAAATTGCTATGTTGCCACATGCTTTGCCCGGAATTCAGTACGTCATCGCAATAACGTGCTGTACTGTGTAAATTAAGAAGTGGTAACGTTGAAAATTCAAGCACTTTAGATTGAAACACACATATTCGCAACAACTTCATCTTCTGTCCATGTTTCCATATGTACAATAACAATAAAGTTACCCTATGGGACCAGACTTTTGAATCACCCTGTATATAAGAGGAATTTAATAATTTTATGTTTCAAAGCTGTATTTCCAGCCATGAACTGAGTTTCATGGACAATTGTAAATAACAAGCGGGAGTGATAGCATGTTCTCTATCAAGGATTGGAGGCCATATCGTTCACAGAGGTCGTCCGGAAATGGGGCTAGGGAGGTCTACGTCCCCCCTGGATATTCAGTGCCGAGTAAAAGACAAATTTCTTTCATGGATTTCAATATCAGTATATTTCATTAAGTGTTTAAAATATTATGTATTCCAAATAAAAAGTATGATTGTGTCACTAGTCTTAGAAATGTCCCATGATAGTTTTATCTTCCAAGAATTTAATTACTGATTTTCTTATACAGTATAATAGTTGGAATTTGTATAACAAAATGGACCTTTCTCCGGCTATTCTGAATCGTTTTTGTGTTAGTATTGATTCAAATAAATCATAAATGACTGGAACACATTATATATATATATTGTATATTTTGCCATAGAACCCTATAAACATGGTAACACTGTTAAGCCTTGCTTCCATGTTAATAAAACATTAACATACTGACCAAGGCAGAATTTATTGTATAGAAATTATATATACACTAAAAAAGTAACGTTTCCACCTTCTAACAGGGTATTCTTCAGACGAATATTCACACTAGAAGGATAGAAATTACAAAAAATCATCATATATATACACACTACCAGACAGGGTCAATACACAAAACAAGATGAAGGCCAGTCTTGATCTCAGAACATTTCCTGTCAGGAATTCCTGAGTGTGGAATCTCCTGACAGGTGATTGGCAGGTACCTGGTAAAGTTATCAATTCCTCCACTAATGGACCTAGACAGATTCCTTATCTCCTGAACTCCTTCCCCCTCTCTTCTTTCTTCGTTATTCTTCCTTGTTCTTTACTCCTTCCTTTCTCTCATCCTTTCCACTCTTTCTAACACTCCTCTCCATTCCTTATTGATTTTCAGCCCCCCATTCCAGTTCATTTTTCTTCTTCTCCAATTTTCTCTATTTCCTTTGCTCCTTTCCACTTTCTCACTATTCCTCTCTTCTCCTTCCCTATCCTGACCTGACAAGAATAGAGGAAACCATGGAAGATGAGCTCTCCATATTTACCAGGGAATATATGAGAAGTTGGCAGGAAAAGTTTAGAGAGAAGATAAAAATGAAGAGGAAGAAGAAAGGAAAGAGACTAGGATGGAGTGAGGAAAGAAGAGAATGAGAAGAGGGGAGGACAGAAGAAGAAAAGTGGTGGTAATCGGGAGGGTGGAAATTTCGGAAGAAAAGGAAGCTTTTTGAAACTAGGTCGAGGACATCAAGGAAGCAGTGCTCCAGATAAAAGAAGAGGCAGAAAAGGACAAGAATAGAAGGAAGACATCAGCGATATTGAAGAAAGAAATGGAAAAGTAGAGAATATTAGATAATTTAAGTCAGAAAGAAAGAGAAGGCATGAAGAAAATCAAGGCAAGAAATGATATTGTTGTGGAGCAGGCAGATAAGGGAGGAGCCGTTGTAGTTATGGAGAAAGAATAGTACGAGAGGAAGTATGAAGATCTAAAAGAGGACAGCTAGGAGGAGATTTGTGATTCAGAAGAGGAACAAAATATTAGAGAGAAGATCATAAAAGACTGTGGGAGGAGAGGATTTAGAAAATGCATAAAGGAGACAGGGAGAACCAAGTTTGAAAGGCTTTCCCAAGATACACAAAGAGAAGATAAAATTGAGACCAGTAATGGATTACAGGAACAATGTTTTGGAACCCTTGGAAAAGAAGTTATAGAAGGGAATTTGAGTGTTAGTGAAAGAGCAAGAAAGCAGAGCAGTGAGGAACAGTGAGCAGGTGGTGGAACTTATAAAAGGACTGAAGGTGAGTGGGGACAAGACGACAATGTTTAGATTAGATGTAAAAAGCATTTTCCCAAGCATCAAGAGGAGTCACATAGTGGAAATTGTTAGGAAGAGAATGGGACAAGAAATAATAGGAGAATGGGACGGAGAACGTGTTGTGAAAGCTCTGCAAACTGTTTGGGATAATGGTTACTGCAAAGTTGGGGAGAGAATAATGAAAATGAGTGAAGGCCTAAATATAGGCTCTTGTTTAAGCCCAGTGTCAGCAGAATTGGTAATGAACGAGTGAGAAAAGAAGGTGATCGAGAAAGGACGGGACAAAATAATTCTGTTCTGCAGATATGTGGACGATTGTTTCGGCATATGGAGGGGAACAAGGAGGCAGCTGGACATATTTGTCAAAAAATAGAAGAGGAAGCACGAGGAATATTACTGGAGCTTGAAATAGAATAGGAAGCGAAGATAAGTTTCCTAGATATAATTATGAAAAGGGAGAGAGGAAAGAAGATTGAGACCACTTGGCATCAGAAAAAGTGTGTAGCAGGGGTCTTCTGTCACAAGAGAAGTGATGTGAGTGAAGGGACAAAAATAAATTTTATGAAGAATATGGAAGACAGAATCAGGAAAATATGCACGAAAGAAGAAGAAAAAGAGAGCAAAATAGAGAGCCTATGGGAGCAGCTAGAACAGAATGCGTACAAAAAGGAAGACAGACTTGACGTAAACGGAAGAAGAAGGAAGCAAGAAGATAAAGAAACAGCAGAGGGGGAAGAGAAGGGAAAAGAAAGGTGGTTTGGTATAAGGAGTATGGGGAAAGCCACAGACACGACAAGCAAAGTGCTTAGAAAAGCGGGCATAAAAACATACAGAAAGGGAGGTCGCAGCATTTTAAGGATTACGGACAAGAAGAAGGAAGAAAAACACAGAGGAGGATGAGGAGAGGATTATATATGAGGTTCAGTGCAAGGAATGTGATAGTGTGTACATAGAGGAAACAAAAAGAGACTGAAAGACAGGTTACGGCAACATGAGGATGATTTAAGATTAAAAAGGGAGAAAAATGCTACAGTGAAGCACACAAAAGAAACAGGACACGACATAGAATGGGAAAAGGCTAGTAGAATAGGGAGGGAGAAGAGAGGAATAGTGCGAAAGTGAATTAAGGTAAAGGAAATAGGGAAAATAGGAGAAGAAGAAATAATGAACTGGAATGGGCGGCTGAAAATCAACAAGGAATGGAGAGGAGTGTTAGAACGAGTGGAAATGGTGAGGGAAAGGAAGGTGAAAAGAAGAAGAAAGAATAACGAAGAATGAAGAGAGAGGGAAGAAGTCCAGGAGATAAGGAATCTGTCTAGGTCCATTAGTGGAGGAATTGATAACTCTCACCAGGTACCTGTCAATCACCTGTCAGGAGATTCCACACTGAGGAATTCCTGACAGGAAATGTTCTAAGATAAAGACTGGTGCCTTCATCTTGTTTTGTGTATTGACCCTGTCTGGGAGTGTTTATATATAAGATGAAGTTTTGTAATTTCCATCATTGTAGTGTGAATGTTCGTCTGAAGAAGACCCTGTTAGTGGGTGGAAACGTTACCTTTTTAGTGTATATATTTTCTATACAATAAATTCTGCCTTGGTCAGTACTTTAATGACCTATAAACATACACCATCCTATAAATATTGTTATACAAAGAAAAGAAAGCACAATTTATACTTGTTTTCTAGATGGGATAACTGAGCCAAGCGTACAATGCGAACAAGAATAATACTAACTTGCTTTGTGGCGACCTCTGTTAATTAGGATTTCTACTATGAAAAGTCATGCCTTCAATTTGTTTCATAGATAAACTTTTGCACTTTTCAGAATTTAAGCCAGTTTTAAAGTTATTACATACACTCATTGACAGAAAATTTTAAGCTCCCAGAAGGAAAGGCCCAATTTGAACGTCATTTCGTTCACGTATGTGGTACCTTCGATATGTGTGTGTAAATGATTAGAGTTGCAATGATTTATAAGAATACCTTGTAGTCGCATCAGACAGCGATACCAGCACTTGACGGAGTTCAAAAGGAGCCATATTTGGAGTCTGCATGAGACTGATTAGTCGAATCGTGCAATTGCCAGGCATATCGGGCATTCAGATGTCACGGTGGCCAGATGTTGGCAGCAATGGATACGTGAAGGTACCTACAGACGCAGTGAAGGTTCCGGTCGACCAAGACTGGTCACACCAAGGGAGGATCGCAGTATTGTGCGCAAATCATTTTGCAACCCCATTACATCTCAGTCTGCTATCCGGACATACGTACAGGACTCTACAACACCCTGTGTCATCCCGCACCATTGGTCGTAGACTGGCAGCAGCCGGACTACGACTTCACAGTCCAATGCGGAGACTGCCGTTATCACCAGAGCACAAACGGCTGCGTTTGGAGTGTTGCCGTAACTCGGAGACATGGACTGCTGACGACAGTAACGAGTGGCGTTGAATCATGTTCAGCGATGAATCTCAGTTCTGCATTACCACGGATGACCACCGTGTTCGAGTAGGCGGTGCCGAGGGGAGAGGACACATCTGGAGATTCTGATGGCACAGCGCTACGTCACGGACATCCTGCGTCCTCGTGTGTAACCCCTCTTGAGACAGCATCCTGGTACAGTCTTTCAACACGATAACGCTCGTCCGCACACGGTGCATGTGTCTATGGACTGCCTGCATCATGTTGAGGTACTCCCGTGGCCAGCAAGATCCCTTCCCTATAGAACATGTAAGGGATCAGTTTGGACGTCAACTTAGACTCAGTGCCGATTTGTAGGATACCGAGGGTAAGTTACAACGGCTGTGGGCCGACTTGCTTCGGGACAGGATAAAAAAGCCTCTACGAGTCCATTCCAAATCGAATCGGCGCATGTATCAAGACCAGAGGGGGTGTCATATCCTACTGACATGGGGTTAGCAGCGCCCGTAGTGCACACACTGTTGTCCGTTTGATCTGATTTTGTAATCATTGCATTACAGTTACATAACCTGTCAACAGATGCAGCTTCATTTAAATTCCACCACTCCTTTTAGGTGCTTCGTTTTTTGTTGTCAATGTGTCTATTAGAAAGTACTTTATTACTGAGTGATGATATCGTATCAATCCCTAAGATTATATGTTTATTTTATAAAGCCTCTCTGAATGCTTCACGTTGACCAGGGCATTCACTTGTTTTTCTCAGTTGTCTCAGCCTCTGAGGCATGTAAACAATGCACAGTGTTGTGCTATGCAAACCTCCTAAGCTATTCAGGAAACAGGTAGTTTCTTCTGCCTATGGAGTCAGCGGTTTGCATAGTGACAATTAAAAACACGATTCGGCATGGAGGAAGAGCTCGATGGCCTAGGGATATAGAGGTGAGACAAGCTGAGAGGAGACTGACTTTGGATGGGAGTTGAGAAGGGAGAAGAGGTTAGGAGATCAGTGGGGCAGAAGTGAGACGACGCTCTGGTCAACCAATTGAGAAGCCAACAGAGGACTTCGTATATTTTATTCATCATAATTCATCAGATAGACAGGTAACTATCCTAACACCCAGCCATGATTCAGGTTCAAAGGTTCACAAAACCCAACGAGTGACCATTGTATTTTCTGCAGTTTAGTTCCTTAATCTTATTTGTACCTTTCGTATTGCCAAGCGTTAACTCGTCATGCCAATGACGAGGGCTCTCATCAGAGGATG
Source organism: Lepisma saccharinum (assembly GCF_977018435.1). NCBI lineage: Eukaryota > Metazoa > Arthropoda > Insecta > Zygentoma > Lepismatidae > Lepisma > Lepisma saccharinum. Next base: position 72,612,741 of record NC_139238.1, on the reverse strand, counting down.
AATGATGAGTAACTTACATCACCCAGCAATTAATTGCACAATGACTGGTTCAGATCCCATCATTCTTTAGAATGATACGGTATGATGAAATTGTTGAAGGAACACTCACAAAGAACATACATGGCCAGGCCGGAATTCGAACCTGGGACCCCCAGCGTCGTTGAGCTCTTTGCTAACCAGTCCTCCACGGAAGTCGACTGTGTTCCAATATTAAAATTCATTATGAATAATAAGAAATAATGCTCAAATACAGAAAATTTATTAGGAATAATAACGAAATAATGAAACTTAAATAAATTATCTTTCTTAGGCTTTCCAACTTCAATTCTAACCCTCCCCCCCAAAATATTATTAATTCAATGTCACAACATATATGGTAACAGTCGCCAATGTTTCGCAATTGTATCTTCCATTTCAGGGCAGATGTTGTTGAAAAATACAAGATAGAAGGAGACTTCTTCATGCCGAACATTGTCTTCGATGCCATATGCGAGATGAAAGGAAGGGTACTGCGTATTCCAATCCACGGCAAGGGACCCTTTCGGGCAGTTTTGAGTAAGTCCAATCTATGAATTTACTATGTGAACATTGTTCAGAGTTGAAAAGGAACGCAATGCAAATAATTTACTCAAGTTTTAAGTTTTTTTGTTATAACTATGAGTTACCTTCTTATACTATCGCATATTCAGGAATATATTTGAAGGGTTCGGTGCGGAGTACACCCAGTTTCCACCAAACGCCAAAACTAATTGCTTAGAGCCAGGGTTGTTAAAGGTCCAGGAATTTTAAATAAATTCAATTCCGGTCCAGGAGAGAAAATCAGTAAGTGTAAATAGGTTTAGGACCGTGAGTAACCTTTTTATCTGTAAAGTATTTCAATTCGGTTCAGGAACCTTTTTACGAGATCAATTTTAATTCGGTCCAGAAAACTTTTTGCAATGAAACAATACGCAACTTGGACCGAATTTAAATTGTGCGAGAAAAGAGGTTCCGGTCCCAATAGAACCCATTAGAATTTATGGGTTCCTGGACCTTAAACAACCCTGCTTAGAGCTCTAAACCTGGCGCATTTATAAACCTAACAATTTCTAACCTCGTTGCAAGCTGGATGTGCCTCGCACCAGATCTATGTTTGAAGGGAGGTTAGCAGAAATTCCCCCTGTGGCCCGCCTAAGAGCAAGGATTACCACTTCACCGCAACTTGCCTAATCTCACTTACTTAATTGATTCCGTGGCTATGTAGATGAAGTGTAGTTAACCCAGCCATATTGAAACGTCACCACTATTATCGTACAGACCTCTACAACAATCTCCGTACAACAGTCCTTTCCAATTGTGTCTTCTCTGACTGCGTCTTGGCGCATCTCTCTCTTGGATACTGCGACAATGAACAATAACGGATTTTTATAATTCTAGTTTACACACAGAACCCAGAACGTGCAAATTGACACATATAGCCTATGTTTACTCCAATAACACATTAACGTGCATAAACTGTAATATACGCAATTTTTGGTGTGTCAAAATGCATAAAAGGGCACTTTTATCAGCTGGTATTCCATGTGATGCACTAAAAATGCATCAATTCGGAATATCAGACAAGATCATTTCAAAGATAACAAAACTACACATTTAGCTGTGTCAATTGTTGCATTGAAAGTGATTTATTTTTATCTTTGAAATTATCTTATCTGTTCTTCCCAATAGATGCATTTGTAGTGCATCACACGTAACACCAGCTGATGAAAAGGTCCCTTTTATGCATTTATGTGCTTTTGACACACAAAAAGTGCATCATTTGCAGTTAATACACGTTAATGTGTTATTGGGGTCAACATATAGGCTTACGTTTTGGGTTGTGTGTGTAGAATGCATTGAAAAAGCTCCATTCTTCGGGAAACTTCTAGAATCCGGAAATCAACGTAACAATGAACTTAATATTAGAGGAAACCTGGGTAATACCGAACAAAAAGGTAATGGCGAACAACAGATTTTCTGCTTTCCTTCCTTTATAAGAGTGATCCAATTGGTGCTGCCACCTAGCGCCTCTCAAGTACAATGCTTTAAGCTCCTAGCGGCATCATTTTTCTGTGAGACATCGAAGCCAGCGGACAAAGATTGCTTTTTCCAGCTTTGCTTGTAATTTATGTGCTGTATTTACTTTGAGATGAGAGGGAATTGTATATTATTTTTCATGTCGTTTACTCTTGTAGAATCAAATACAAGAAACGAATCAGAATGATTGTGGTTTGCGTCTATACGAGACAAACTCTTGAAAAGAAAAACCTTGCACAAATGATATGTAGAAGTTGAAAAGGAAGAGACCTACCACGAACAAGCCTTCCTGTAGTAAAAATTTGACCGAAGATTCTTTCTGAAGATACTTAAAAAGCAGTGTTCCTTATTATTTACTTCATTTGTCTTCATAGTGTCTATTTTTGACAAGGGGTAATTGAAAACACGATGTTCGTCTTACCCCGAAAATCCTGGCAATGCCGAATATGACATATGTCTTTTTCTTACTTTCTTGTGCAAAGTAAATAACTTGGGAACATTGTTACCCAGTTGATTTTGAAGGGAAGGTATTAAGGTTTCCATAGAACATATACAGCGTCTAAAATGTTTTCAAATACAGTTGAATCTGAGTTATACGAATGTCAAGGTGAAGAGAAAGTAATGCGTATAACCAAGAATTACTTACAATTCAGATTTAGATATCATGTCACATCATTATTAAAATACACATATGTAATTGAATCTGTTTTTAGGAACAGGATATACGCAATACAAGTTATTTCTGTCATTTCTCGTTCATTAACGAATATAAAAGTTTGATTCTTAAATACATTAAATTTGCACTTTATTAGTGTACACTTTGATACTGAAATACTACAGTCGACACTGTAGTTTTATAGTTTTACTACCCAATTTTGTTATGCTTTACTTGCTCCGAAGAGAGTAAGCTGCCTTGGCTCGACCTGTTACGTATTTTCGTTACTTCCCAAGGCAAATAAGTTGCATTACACAATCAAAAGTAACAACACGGCTTGATCGAATTAAGACATAAAGTAACTACCTTATTTTTTACCATGGATATTAATGAAAAACTGTTCTTTATCTCAATGATACCCAGATGTTCAGTTTAAAAAAATATAAAAATACTTATTTATTTCGTGGATTAAATACCGTATATACAAAGAATTACATAAGAAATAACTCCCACATTAAAAGAATGACACGATTCTCTTTAATTATATACTATATCTGTAGTAATAAAGGAGTGGTTTCTTTCAGTGGCTCGAAAAACAAGTTTCTTTAAAAACAATAATAATATCTTCCAGTAACTGAACGTTGGCTTATCGCCAAATGATTCAGAATAAATACGTGGACTCTCAATACATTATCGGACGCTAGCCACAGCCACTAAACGAAAATAACTACTCCCTCTGTTCCATAATTATTGTCCGGTACACCTTTGGTTGTTGTCTCATAATAATTGCCTGATATTCAAACTGTGACATTGGTGTATACAGAAGTTGAACATGAAACAAGGGAATGAGCCATACAATTTTGCTACTCAAGGATCAGTACAAATTGTGCTTTCCATCTGCCTCTTCGTCTGTAATTTCTGTACTACCATTTTGGCATACCGGACTATAATTATGGGACAGAGGGAGTATATTCTCCAGGAAGTGAACGTTGGCTTGTCGCCAAACGATTCAAAAATAATTACGTGGACTGCTTATGCATGATCGGCCGCTAGCCACAGCCACTCTATACAGACGTCGAGAGGACCTTCAAGGTCTCCCCTCTTGTTCAAGAAACATTATAATGACGATGCCCGTAAAAAAAAAACATGGTCCCTAAAAAGCTCGCGGGGGTGAGTGGCGCCCGACCTGAGTCAACTGCTAAACGTAACATTGATGTGCTATTGAGCACATCATAGTCCCATGTTCGGTCTTTTGCCTAGACTCAGTCTTCCCTTCAGAATAGATCCAGTCAAGCCGGATTTCTCCTTTGGGGAAACCTCCATTCATGCTTGGCATGCACTAATATGCTAACTACCTACATGACATCGGGATTTGCTTAAACCTGGTTTCAATCTTGGAAAGAGATTTTTACCAGGCGGCGAAAATAGAATAGATGTTGGAAAGAACTACAAACTAGGAAGAGAACAAAGAGAAGGGAAGCTATTCCGCCGGATCCTTTATATAGGCCCTCCGAAGAATGACCAGTAAACTGGAAATTTTAAAAATAACCGCCTTCCCCAACCCTGCTTCCACTTATGTAGGCCAAGCCACTAGTACGTTAACTTTAAAACTGCACAAAGAAAGGGGTTACATTGGTATTAACAAACCATCATATTTAACATGCATAAAAACTAATAGAAAAAGGACCATGTACTGATTCTATCATTACAATTTTTAAAAAATCGTCTAAAATAGCATTTATTTTACTAATGTCTGTGCACAACGAGGTAGAAGCGATGGCTAAATCTGCAGCTATTTCAGTTTCACTTAGCGTCCACTTCCGGTATAATTTTTCCTTTCTGGTCTGTTTATCAATATTTGTAACTGTAGAATTCAATCTAAAAGTTGTCTGCATATTGTTAATTGCATAATTTCTTGTGTCCCTAAACTGTACACTATTAGGTGACATATTATTTCGATAATGTTCCTCATTGCAGGTTGGAATAAATCTTTTGTTTCGTTTCCAGCAAACACGATTTTGAACATGCGGTTCATCGAACGTTGTTTTCACATGGGTTGTTGAAGATTCATCAGATGAATAAGTAAATGAATTAGTCACCCCCGAGTCAACTGCATTTCTAGCCATTTCACGTGATGTCTTAGTTTGAGAACTATTTTGTGCAAGGGAAGGTTTCAGATTTCCTTTTGTGTTGCGTTGAGAATTTGCATAATTAGTTTGTAAAACATCAACACAAGATTCTATATGTTGCAACCTGTTATTACAATCAGTAATATACGTAATGTGTAACTTTTCCTCCTTTCTGCCCTCCATAGCCGACCAGTAGCAACTGAAAAATGTCACTTCTGTGACATTGTTGTAGCTTGGTTACGTACCGAATGACGTATAAATGCATTACGCAGGTTTAATTAACACGTTTTTAAATTATATGTTGCGGGGACCTACAGTAATTTACGTATAAAAGAGAATTACGCTGAACTGAGTTACGTATAATGCAGTCTCAACTGCAATTCCATAATTCATCATCAAAGCATAGTGTTCGGCAATATCCCGGTTTACCTTAAGAACAACTAACTTAAACGCAATGGCCAGAAATTGATTGATTGATTGAATTGGTGTTTTAAGTTCACTTTATGCACAGTAAGGCTAATCGGGACTGGACCCACAGTTTAAAGTGGGATCCAAACCATTGTGATCCTCCACCGGGTATCGAACCCGGAACCCCTTGATGACAAGGCGACGACGGCGCCATCGGGGAGGCCCTTAATGGCCAGAAATGAAAAAAAGTTTTATATATCCCTCTCTCGTTGCTAATGTTTTTATGAGTGTTCATTAACTTTAGTGTTATTTCTCTCACGCACAGATAACACGAAGGCCCACGTCGTGCTGAACGGACGCAAGGCCGAGAAGGATGGACAGTTGTACTATGGAGCCAAGAAGGTGACAATTAATCTCGACATTGGAAAAGCAAAACTGGAATTTGATAATCTCTTCACCGGAGACGGGTTGCTCGGTAAGTTTATACAGGGTGTTTGTGATAAAAAGGATTTAGACGTGCACTCAGGAAAACTAAGTGCATCATATCGATTGATGCACCAGAATGCATCGATTGATGCAGTACAGTGTGTTTTATGGCTGCTTCAAAGAATAAGATTCACATTTGATGCATTTGGGTGCATTTTTGTGTGTCGTGAAAGAAACACCAAAGTGCATCATTTGATTCAAGTGAGGATTTCTTTCAGTCGAGATGCACTTCAATGCATCAGTTGATATTCTTTGATGCACTTTCCTGCATCTTTTTGGATGATGCACTTAAACGTTTGGTCTGAGCTGCAGAGTTTAAGTAGCTCAGACGAAACGTTTAAGTGCATCATAAAAAAAATACATTCTGGTGCATCAAAGGGCATCAACGTATGCATTAAAGTGCATCTGGGCTGAAATAAATCCTCACTTGAATCATATGATGCACTTTGGTGTTTCCTTCACGACTTACTAAAAATCACCCAAATGCATCAAATGCGAATCTGATTCTTTGAAGAAGCCATAAAACACAATTTAGTGCATCAATAGATGCATTGTGGGGCATCAATCGATATGATGCATTTAGTTTTTTGTGCGTGGGTGGGTGTGCGGGCCTGTAGTTATGTTTTAGTGTATTTGTTGTCTGCACCGCTTGCACTACGTTCTGGAGCGGTGTAGTGTGTGGTGTATGAGCACGTGGTGCGTGCTATCTAATAAAAGGAACGTTTAAAACAGCGACAGACCTGTCTGTGGTTGGTTGATTTAGTGCTTTGAAGCCCACTTGTTGACTACTAGCCACATTTAAAACCTTGCATTCTGCTTTTTTTTTTGGCCTTTTGCCTGTCCGGATGAAGCGAAGTCCGGCTTATCGGGGTCCGGATTAACGAAGTTTTACTGTACATAGAAAGTCATGTAAATCATCCATTGAAATAAAAAGTTCAACAAGGTTCAGAAGGGGTCTCGGATTCGATACCCGGTGGAGGCACATAGTGTTTCGGATCCCACTTTAAGCTGTAGGTCCAGTCCCGATTAGCCTTATTGTGCATAAAGTGGACTTAAAACACCAAGTCGCCCAATCAACAAGGTTCAGTCTAATTTCACTTATCCTTCATCTTGAGGTTTTTGATGTCTAAGGTACGACGCCATATTCTGAAGTTTGCAACATTAAATTCACGAGAAGCTTTGCATAAACTTTTCCATAATGGAAACTAACTTTGTCATTATTTGTCAATTTCAGAACGTAAACATTCTAATCAAGGACGCAATTAGGGAGGAGGGGGTCCGGACCTCCTAGAATAACTTACCAAATGCTAAAATAAAATAATGCAAATTTGCTTTTTATGATTTTTTGTACTATAATCGATTGTTATTTATTTCTTATGAACTTGGAAGACAGAGATTATTATTTATATTGAGATTATACTGCTATTATGGACAGTACCAAAGAAGATTTATGCACACTACTACTTATAACAATATGCATAAAATATTAATCAGGAACTTTACTTTTCGTCAACTGGATCTATCATCAGTTTTTATTGTTCAATAAATATTCAATTCTCTATCTATTTGACATTAATTTCCTTGTTTATATTCAAATTTTGACGATTACACACAAGCTAGCTAATACATATATGATGTTATATCTACATTCTTACACATTCTTTTTACATATTCATGTAATAATAAAAATGCAATATTAATAAATTTACGTATTTTAATTAATATTTAATTTAATTATGTAAATGTAAACATTATTATTATTATTGAGACACATGGTTCGGACTCCTCCCAGAAATATACTTCTAAGTGTCTGATTCTAATCTCTCTCTGTGGTTCCAGGTGAAACATCGAGGCGATTCCTGCGTGAAAACTCCCTGGCAATAATCAATGATTTGAAGCCAGGGTTGGAGGAAGTGGTATCTCGCATTGTGGACAGCATCGCCAACAAGGTGTACGACAGTACACCGTACGAGAAACTCTTTCCTCTGTTGTAGTTCTTGCAAACGTTTCATCATTCACCCCAACAAGAAGGAAACCATCATCAATCAGCACGAATCATCAACATCCCGTTAGCAACCGAGAATTAGTAGATCTGGCAGAACTCTAGTGGTCTGCAATAGATCGCGTTGTGCTTGATCTTAGGATTATCAATGGTGTGTATGAAAATAGTTTTGAAAGGGTCAGGTACCCATTAATAAAGAACGTCGGTTGCGTCACTGTGTCTGATTTAGAATTACTAACCAACAGTTAAAAATATATTATGATATCTTGCGTAAAATTTGTTTCTCAGCACTCCACCAAGAGGACATTAGAAGAACATTGCTGGGTTGTAAGGCGTGGCCTTCATTGAAGGTACTCAGCTTTCAACCTCTTTTACTTCGTCCTGGGTTACATTTTTGCAGGCAAACGAGTCTCTGGCGCTGGATTCACAGCCAGTATAATTCTCTGAAAAAAAATATTCCAGAAGACATCAACTAGACGATATATCGTCACGATATTTTAGCATATGTATCGTGTCATAGACATACCGTCACAATATTTGGTTATAACATATATAGTGTTGACAATATATCGTCAAGATACAACTACATACAGGGGCGCCGACTTGTCAAAATTATTGGGGGAGCTCTGATCACTGAAATAAATTAATGAATGACTCACTCTCTCCCTTTTTTAAGTTTTGGCCTCAGAGTAGTGTAATTGATGATACAACCAGGACAACAAATGATGAGCCCCCCTCGGGCAGAATTGGTCACACTTAAAACAAGCTCAACATGCTCATATGAGTTTTTTGCTCAAGTGTAGCACCCCGTCTAATCCAAGATTTTTGTAAAAATGCCCTCGGGAATTTCCCGAAGCTACAGTGTACAAATGATGAGCCCCCTCAGATTGATTTGCCCACACTTATAAAAGGCATTTCTGTGAGATTGTTGTCCATAAATTTGTTAAAAATATGCCCCTCTTGATATTGTTTTGGATACACTTGAAATTAAGCCAAAATCCTCATAAAACCCACACCCACACCCACACCCACCCACACCCACCCACACCCACACATATTTACTTCTGGTTTAAGTTCAATTGGACACCAGCCTCAACTCATATATCTAGTACTTAGACAATGTAATTCTTCTAGAATTGTTCTGTGACTCTCTCATTTCTTACATCATAAACATATGATTTTTCACCTATGAGAATAACACTACATATGGTGTCATCAGGGAGTGTATCGTGGAATTCACAGATAATTTTAATGTTTGTCCTGTCATTAACCACAACTTGATTTCTTTTTGAAGTGTTGATGACAAACATGGGTCTCTGTGCTTTGAATTCATCTGGTGTGTAATACATGTCAGTATTGCCAGTAGTGACCCTTTTGTATGCTGTAAATGCTTCATATAATTTAAGGAAATCATCCTTGGAAATGTCTAAATTATAATTTTCTCTAGGAAATACCTCATTTCTGCCATTTTTAAGATATATGTTCTTGATGTAGCAATTATCAAATCTACTTGAATTTTTTTCCTGATTATTGTGTCTTCCAGTCTGAAACAGTACCACCACAAAATCCGGCATGTCATATTGTATACTGGAGAATGAATTTGTAGCATCAAACTCATAGTAAGTACCAGTTGCAGGCTTCTGTACACATTGATATGTATAAAATTGTAAAGGAATCTGTGGATTTTTTATTATATCTGCTTTGTATTTAAGAGCATAACTGGCTTCATATTCAACAACTGGGATTCTTAGCTCCATAGTCTGAATAATGCATTTGCCTTCATCAGGTAGGGTATTGGGCAGAGCTTCCCCTGTAGAGTTTAATGTGCTGTACCTCATCAAAGCACTATTATCATTGGCAGCTCTTCTAAATGTGATTCTTAAACCACCCTTCCACATAATATCTTTGTAATCTGAGAAGAATCCTGGCAACAGGCGCATAGGGAACAGCACAGTGTGGCTCTTAGATAATATCTTATCACCAGCCTCAAATCCACCTATTTTGTAGTAAGAAGCCTCGGTTTTGGATAATTTTAGTGTGGCCAAAGCTGTGGAGGTAATGCCGGGATAATCCACTCTGTTTATAACAACACCATGCTTTCTGATCTCAATTTCAGAGAACAGATGCGGCACAAAATTATCCACCAATCTTATATTTGAATTTGCCAGATAATCTGTACCATCGAGCTTTACAACATCAAATTTGATGTATAGATCTGCTCTGTGGGGGTGTATAAAGCCATCCCCTACATCAAGATCAACCTCAATTTCTGTGTTGGGTTGATTTAAATTTGCAAATGTCCTCCTGTTTGGGGGGAATGATTGTAGCTCATAACTCTCAATATTTTCCATTTTTTTTGTATGTATTTTTATTTAAATATTAATCTCTATGATTGCAGTTGTTGTGGCTCCAGCAAAATCAACTAATTCTTCTTTTTCATTAGTGACCATCAATTCAATGTTATCTATTCTATTATGGCACACAGGAAAATATAATGTTGGGGATGGAGTGTAGATGATTGGCTCCATAAATTCAGAATTAGGTTTGAATGTTGCAATGATGCCAGTTTGTTTGTGAGTGCCTATGCCATTTGATTTGGTGATCATACCCTCGGCCACATTACAGTGAATATTCAGAGTCTCTATGGCTAAGAATTTAGGTATATTAATAGCAGTGTGTTTGATGGCTGGTTCAAGTTTTGTGTTGTTCTCAAAGCCTAACAGCTCTCCTATAGTACCCAGATCCACTGTTTCTGTAGCAGATACAATCTCTACTCTGTGAGTGACAGAATTTTGAGTTAATACTATACCTCTGGGTAATTGAGCATTTAGAGTGGACAGATTATATTGCCCTGGAGTGATGACAATTTTTTGATCCCCTACTGCAATTTTGTTGTTGTGGTGTGTAATATTAGGGATCAAGTACATGTCATAAAATGCTCTGAGAGCTATTGTTTTGGGATACACTATATCATCATGTAATTTGAGTTTCAATATTGAATTTTGGCTGGTGAGATGGAATACCCCCATGATGTTTTAAATACCACAAGGCTTTTTGAAAATTTTCAATTGATGGTTGATGATTGATGATTTTTGAGCAAGAAGACCCAATTCAATAGGATCCAGAGTAGCTTCAATTCTTCGAGGAGCAACAGGACTAGGTGTATGAATACTGGAAAGTGGGGTGATTGGATAATCTAATATGTTCCTTGCAGCTACAGGTACAAGCTCTGTGATCAAATTTTGATTTTGCTCTGTAACAGTTTTGATATTTTTACCTAATTCACTAATAGCATCAATAATAGGCTGTTCTGTTTGTTTGTGTTGTTCATAAATTCCTCGGTTCTGTGATTTCCATCCCTTAAATCTTTTTACAAGATAATCTCTTAATTTAAGATCATCAATAATTGGCCTTTTCATGGTTATTTATATATGTTTCAATGTCTAGAAAATTGTTGATTTTATTTCTGTATTTGCCACTATTGGGTTTTCTTGTCATATCAATTGTGACAAACCCATAACTGTCCTGGTTCCAGCACCTACTGCAAAACTTGGAAAAATCATTGTAGCTCAAGTCCCCACCTACATATTCATCATGTATGTGTTTGAGGTTGGTATGATCTTGATGAAACACACATATAAAATTGCTGTTGTCTCGGATCAGCTGCTTCGGTATTTTAGAAAAAGTCTGTGCCAGGTAGAAGCAATCAATGTTTTTGTGTCGGCCCTGTGTAAAGAAATTTCTAACCTTGTTTTGATTATCCAGTATAATGTCATCAAACACAACAACAGAATTATCGAGACATTCATGGAGTGGCTTAACATCTGATTCAAAAGTGGCAATATCCAATCCATCATATAGCTTCATCAGCTGCTGATATTTTAATTGTTCCAAGCTCTTAGAGAAAACATACAAGTGCCTGTTTTTCCAGTCTAACCAGTTGGGTGCCAATAAAAAATTATCAATCATTAGTGTAGTTTTGCCACAAGCTGATGGCCCAACAATAAGACATCTAATATTTTCAGGCAGCAACTTGCCATTTCTCTTAATCTGCTGTTCAGGTTCTGGCAGCCTTTTTATAACATCCCAGGTGCTCATATTATCACTTTGTCTGCATCGATCCAGCTGTGTTCTGGGAGTCCTAGCCATTTGACAAGTAACTTGTTGCCTTTTCTGCGGATGATTTTTTCTATGAGATATGTGTCAGGCTGTTTAGTTTTGTTGAGTTCTTCTTTATAGAACCGGCTTTTGAGAATTTCTCCTCGGTGGTCTTTTATTATATATGTGTTAAGGGTCCCAGGTTTAACTTGAACCACTGTAAATAATTCAGTGCTCCAGTTTCTTGTAAAGCCTCTTTTGAATAAGTGCTTATATTTGCTGATTCTTACTTGATCACCCACCTTGTATTTGGCCTTTCTTGTTGTTGGCTGGTATCTAGGATAATAAACAGTCCTGATCAATTTTTGCTCATCAGATGAAGTTACTTCAGAGGGTTTCATGTTGATTGTGGAATGAACCGAGTTGTTATATTTATGTAGAAGTTCTGGAAGAATATTAAGCCATTTATAATTACCTTGAAGTGTAAATTGTTTATACATAAGATTTTTTAGGGTTTTGTTGAATCTCTCTACAATTGAGGCTTTGAGATCACTGTAACTCGAATAATGTTGTATTGACCGGCTTTTAATAAATTGTTGGAACACAGAATTATAAAATTCTTTGCCATTATCTGTTTGCAAATAGCGCGGTGATCTTCCACTCTGATTGATGATTGTCCTGATGGCTTCTGTAACACATTTTCCAGTCTTGGATTTGAGTGGCACAGCCCAGGCAAATTTTGAAAATGTGTCTATTACAGTGAGTAGATACTTGTAGCCCTTGTTGATTTTGTGTAAGTTTTTCAACTGTCCACTTGCCATCTCAATCAAGTCCCCTTGCCATAAAACATCTATGCCTTTTGTGACTACTGGCAGTCTCTTATAATTATGTCTGGCTTGTCTGTGTAATTCATCAACAATAATTTGTCTAGACATAATATGAAATCAAGAATATTGCAACTATGGGGTGTTCAGCAGCTGATACTGCAGGATTTTCTAAATACAGTTTGTCTCCTATTTGTATATTAAATTCCAGAGATCCATCATCTTCAGCATAAGATGTTTCTAATGTATTGGGATCTGTAAAATCCTCTAACTCTACACTGGTGATTTTTGGTTTGTTGTCAGCATTTGTTATTGATAAGGTGGGGTAGTGGTGTGCATGTGGTTGAAGCCAATATTTGATCTTGATTGGTCTCAGTGTGCCCCCAACAAAAAACTGGTAATAAAATTGAGCAGGGGACAGCATATATATTTTGCCACCTGGTGTAAATGGTGAATCATATTCTTTGTTGGGGATGCTGTACAATTCAAGAATTACTGTATGTTTTGGATTCTCGATTATGCCTGTTATTTCTTTTTCTGCTGTAAGCAATCTGCTTGTTCAAGGTGCTCATTGATGGTCCTAACAACATCATCATGGCCTGGCTTGATTTTTATGTCCACAATAAGTTTCTTGTATTGTTGCACAATCTCTTGAAGCTGGGTGGCAAAAACAGACAGAGCATTTGCTTGATTGGATTCCATGGTCCCTAGCTGTTGCTTGATATTAGCTGCCAATTTTGAATTTTGAGCAGTAAGATCATGGACCTGTCTTCTGATATCCTCAAACAGGGCATGCAGTTCATTAATATGTTGATTAGTTGGTAGAGTGGCCACTGTCTGAGTGAGTTGTTTGATCTCTGTCTGGATATTCTTGATATCTTCTGATTTCAATATGCGATTCACAGCTCTCTTAATATTTTTAAGTTCCTGTGATGTAGGCAGATTTGATACAGTATTTTGCAAAAATTCAAGTGCCAATTTCACATTATTTAATTCAGAAGCATCAGCCACATTTTGCATAGCATTTTGGAGCAGGGCTATATCTGCCTGAGTGGGTGTTGATTGTTGTAAAATTTCAAGTTTTGTTTGGATATCATCGATCAAGTGATGAAAATGAGATAGCTCAGATTCAGTGTTGAGGTTTTCAAGTTTTGTGATCTGTTGCTGGACACTGACAAGTGTGTCTACAATACCAGGCAGGCGAGATTCTTGTACATTTGTCAAATCACTTTGCACTGCTGCTATTGTACCCTCAAGATGGGTTATGGTACTTTGAATTTTTCCAAAATCTTCATATGTTGCAAGTTGCAGCTTAATGTTGGCAACACTCCGAGTTATTGCACTCAAAGCATCAGAAGATGGCAAGTTGTTCATAAAATTTTCAAGTGTCTCAATTTTTTCTTTAACCTCGGCTATGGCATTGTTCAGAGGGTCCAGATTAGGTATCTGGAGTGATTGAATCTGTTCTTTTAGAGTGGAAATCACTAGATCAAAATCTTCTTGTGATTTTATGCTTTTGACAATTGTTTGGAGCTGTGCCTGGACATTATTTATCTGCTCTTCCAATTGCTGTTTCAATTGCTCAGAGTTGGTGGCCTGGGTCTTAAATTTGGCTTGAAGAGCTGCTACAGCTTCTTCTAAACTTTGAAAATTATCCAATGTTGCCAGATCAGTATATTTCTGAAGCAGCACTTTGAGTTCAGAATCAATTTAAGAAGAGGGTCCATGCATTGTGATTGCAAATTTGTAATTTCTAGTTGAAGACTGGCATTGAGTGTGGTTTGTAAAGCTTGTAAATCACTTCTTAATTTCTTGACTCTGACATCAAGCATCAGAATCTCATCACTGTGATCTTCATGCCTTGTATGGCCAAATATATCATTAGGCATTTTGTTTTAGTGGTTATTTTTTATTGAATATCTGATTCTTAATTCTATAAAAAAAGGTATAAGCTTGTCATAGGATCCAGGGACCTCAATATATAAGCAGTCACCAGCAGAAACAGTATATACAGTGCCAGAAACCATGTTTGAGTGCTTAATTCTATAAATATTTCTCCCTATTGAAATCTTGACATTACCCTCAGGGGTTGTAATAAATTTCAATTGACCACCTACAGGTAATTGGTAATGATTTAAATTATTGTTAAATATGTACAATGTTTTACCTGTTTCATCATCAACATCTGTAAGTATGCTGTTCAGATGAATAATTAACAAAGCACTTAGTTTAGATATTATATCAGAAGAGGGTTGTGGTGTTGGCAGGTCCATAATAGCCTGTTTTTTGAACCCAAATAAGTTCATAGGCATGTTTATTTATTTCAAATCATGCTCTGTAATTGGCCATTGATTGATATTTTTCAAATCACAATGACCCCATGGTAGAGTATGTATGCCACATGACAAAATGCATCTCTTATCATCATGTGGGTCCAGAGCCACTTTTCTTACAATATTGCTAGTCAATAAGTGATCCACACTCTGAATTCTATTTTCTGATGTTCTGATTGTGCTACATGATTTGAGACAATTTTTGTAATCCTCAAATTCAAGCTCTTTGTCAACAATTACTCTGCCAATGCCCTTGGCCTTTTTGGCAACAGCGCCACTACATGTTTCAAAACTATACATCTTGGCCCTTAACCCAGCAAATGCCACAATAACATCACCAAGTGTCTCATCTTTTAACTTGCCAGGCACCTTTTTGTTGTGGTGTTGAATCTCTGTATGTTCACTGGTATCAAAATATTTAAACAATTCAGGCTGTGCTATATCTTTATAAACATCTTCTGTTTGAATATCAAGAACAAAACTATCTGTGTCCATGTACACTTCTCAACATCTTATCTGACCGCCCTCAAAAATTTCAAAGTCCGGAATTCGTAAATTTGGCAGCATAGCGCTTCAGAGCCAACTAAGAGTAGCCAACTTTGCAACATTTCTTCTTCCTGAATGAAAACGCTCGTGATTTTTTTTTCTCATTCTTTCACACTCCATAAAGTAAAGATACCCTAAAGCAGTAATAAAATATATGAGTAGACAAGAGAAATGTTAAGTAGAAATACGAATGTTGAAAATATTTCAAGATTCTTCGTTCTGAATTTGAAAATAGGAAAATGTATGTGCATTGTGAAACACTGAACAGGTTCTCATCCACCTGGAAAGAATTGTGGTCACATTTGAATGCAAGAAAGCAAATTTATGATGATTTTATTCGAAATGTTTAGTAAAGATACCTTGCACAATACCAAACGATTCTGCAAAGTGTGTCTTTTCCTTGGTTCTTGGCGAAAAATGGTTCAGAACTCCGGCACAATGTTGCTTCAACTGAGATTAACGTGTTTCACTGATCTTTCTGTTACCAATCTCCTGGAGTAGTTGGTTAGATAACAGCACTTTCTTTTCTTTCTGTTTTCGTCAAGATCGAAACGTCGTAGGTTCAAATCCCACCCTTTCCTTATTATTTTTCGTTTCTATTTACCGAGTACGAAGTGTTCTAATAACGTAATATAATATTATATGATATTACTGTAAATATTTATGCGATGCATGCTCAGTGGCGGCGATTGGGTTTCAAAACTGATGGGGCAAGGTGGGGCGAAGGGGAGGACAAGGACAGTTTCTTTCCCTTTGTAGATAATGTTTAGCATAGTGCTGGGTCATCTGCCCCTCCACACTCCATAATCGTCGCCTCTGTGCATGCCTCAAGTAATGCTTCTACTAATGTTTTTAATCTCTCAGTGATTGGCAGGATTTTAGGAAATACTTTTCCTTTCATTCAGCTGTTATAAGTTAACACATATTAAGAACTTACATGTTAACTTTCTGCATCCGGAAATGCTGGACATAAATCGCATAAATATCAACGGAAATATCCAAGAAACGTAGATAAGCATTCTCGTCCAAAGCCGTTTATTTCCCGAAAAAGATTTCGCAAATAAGTAGGTTTGAACCCATGACCTTCCATTCCATAAGCAAACGACCCCCCTACACCACTTGGTTCACGTTATTTTATCCACTCGGTTCGGATTCCACTTTAAACTGTAGGTCCAGTCCCGATTAGCCTCACTATACATAAAGTTGACTTAAAACACCAAATCAACCAATTCATCTCCTTTCAGAGTGGGCCTTCTATGATACTGTAGTCGGCCAGCATCCGAAAATACAGTTCTGCTACGCGTATACCAGAGTGTAATTGCATTTAATATTGTGACTAATTTTACTTTAAAACTACAGATTAAAGCGATAATAGTGTCCAGAAAAAGAACCTCAAAGTAGATCTTCACACAAAGTATTTTAATCCATTGCCAAACATTTCAGTTAAGAATAATATTATGATTTTCCATTGACCGTATTTTCGATTCATGGTGAATTTGCTAAAAGGACCATGTCAAGAAATCTAGATATGTAAGTTTTACTAGTAATTGCATTTAAAATGCACGAAACAACAGGGGAGGAGAAAAATAAACCTCAAGAATAAGTAAAAATGCAACAAAAACTGTTAAAATACTGACAAAAAAACTAAAAGCCGAAAAATGCAAAAAAAAAAAAAAAAATGTAAAATAGAAAGTGTTTTCCGGCTCTAACTGAAGGGAAACGGAGATGATATCAGGTTTAGCATTGTTTTTAAGGGTCAGAAAAAAGTTGATTTTTCATCAACTTCCGGACCCTAATTAGTAATTATTGAAAAAGTTGGAGGTAGCTTACTTAAAATTCTCTTGCTGAGGGATCGTATCGTCCCATATCTCCACTTCATAATAAAGAAAAACATCAAGTTCATATTTCGAAAATGACTTGGAGTTTTCTACCACGAAAATATGATTTTCATAGTTTGAAGTTCGTTAGTATTATCTTTCAAGATTTCCATTGTTTTATATTTCATACGTTCCTCTCTCTTTCCATACAGTCTTTGGAAAAAAGATGAAGTTTCTTGTCAAACGGAGTCTGGTTTAAATGACTCCTTTTCGCTCTCCTGTTCCTCCTTTAAACAAACAACAAAATACTTCTTAACTAAACGTTTGCTTGTTCAAAACACGGAAGTTTTACACAATTTACAAAATATGACAAAACGCCAATAGACATGTTCATCATTTTTCCCTTTCAGCGTTTCTCGATTTTATCTGAATTCGTTTCCTCATGAAAATTGCCACGAGGAAATTATAGATATGACATTATATGTGCATTGGTTTCTTCAAACTGGTAGCAAATTTTAACATGAGCTACCTGGAGAAGAGGTAGCGTGCTTGATTCTTACGAGGGAGATCGTAGGATCGATTCTCCACCTAGGCAGGATTTTTTTCAGGAGTATATCGTTTGGTGTAAAGTTTATGCACCGTGGTAAGAAGTTAACATTGGTCTCTGTATTTCACGAGAGGAAAGGAAATAGTAAGAGAAAGTTGTTTCGATGATAGGAGGAAGTCACATGCCACGTGGAATGTGCAGAATCAAGTTACATAGAGCTAAGTCTGTGATGGTGGTATCGAATATTGCAAAGTTAGTGGGAAAGTTTGTTATATCTGATACTCGTACTTTCTGTTCAAAGAAGACAAACATTTTAGATACAAAGCAGTGAGGAATTAACGATCATTATGAGGTTTTGAATTTTTTGTTTGTCACTCACTATATAAATACTTATTAGTAGTTTCTTATCGAATCGGCCTTCGTCGCAATAACAATTTATTTATGTTAATAAGCGATTTACTATTAGTTTTAGACGCATGGTAAGATGGTGGTCAGAGGATTGACAACAGTCATTACGAAGGAACAGACATAAAATTACCAATCTTAGCAATTTGAACTCATTAAACGCTCTCCTTCGTTACAGTACTGCACTACATCACTACTTAACATAACTGTATATCTTTTTTTAGTATATCGAAATCAAATAATCAATATTTTAGGTGTCAGTGAAGAACAAAAATACATAACTTAAATAACATTACATTTTGCATCCTGAATACATATATGTGATTTGTGATTTAATCGTGATGTGTGTGTTAACACAGCATATGAACAATAATTAAAAAGAAAAGTTTTAACTTTAAATCCTGGAAATCTCCAACTTCTAAGGGGAAATATGCGCAGAAGGGACGTCCCTCAAGTGTGAATCGGATTCATTTTTTAAATATTCTAATATCAACGGTATATGTTCAGCAAACAAAAAAAAAAGAAAGAAAGAGGAGAGGGTGGGATTTGAACCCGCGACCTTTCACGCTTGATGAAAATTAAAGACAGCAGCGCCTAATCAACTGCTCTACGTTAACTTAATGACGTTATACCCTTAAAAACATGTTGACGTTTATGAAGACTCCCACCTTCCTGTGTTTCAAGCACATTTTCTCGACAAGTCGTGTAAAATATATGTTTTTCAGAACTGTTCGATATTATGCAAGGTATTGTAAAGAAAATGTCGCATAAACTCCTCACAAATTTGCTTCTTTCTGCACAAACTTGATGGCAATTTCCTCCAGGTGGAGAAAAACTCTATTCAGTGTTTCAAACCCCCCAAATTTCAAGTCGAGCAAGCAGAATCGTAAATATCCTTCAAGGTTCTTTTTCCAATTTATTATATCTGTTTGATTGTGTATTATAATAGCGGTTTATAGTTTCTAAGTTCATGGAAAGTGTTAAATTGAAAACCTATTACCGCAGCGTTTATCGTATAGTGGAAGGACCTACTCAAAGTTGGCTACTCTCACCTGGACCTGAAGTGCAATGTTGCTAAGTTTACGATTTCGGGACTTAGAATTCTTTTGGGGCGGTCAAATAAGATGTTGCGAAGTGTACATCAGTTTTACACAATCACCATAAAAAGGTTTCAACACATCATAATACAATTTTAACATGTGTAATTTGGCCAATTCCAATATCACAGCCACTACATAAATAGGCTTATCAAACTTAATATTTGTTTTTTTCATGTTGAAAAGTGCCATATTCTCATCATAAATTCTTCTGTAATTGAAGTTTGGCTTTGCAATCAATTTTTTGCTCCGGCTGGGGTCAGTAATTATTTTAACATCAATATGTTTTCTGACATTTTCAATTGTTTTGCCATACACTGAATTGACCATCAATTTAAACAAGGTCTTATCAAATTGGCTCTTTGCAGATGTTCGAAGCTCTGTGTTTGTATCAATATATGGCTTCAACCATCTTGAGTGCCTGAACCCCAAAACTTTTCCAACTTTGGTCACTTGAACACCATGATTCATCAGGAACTGGAGGTTTTTGTAATATATAACATAATCCTGTTTCGGCTCTAGAGTCATCATCAATTTCTTCTGTTTAGAGCCAGGTGAACACTTAACCTCGGGAATTGGGGGCAGATCAGAAAATGTGTTGTGTAAATCATCAGGAATTGTCAGATCAACCTCTAAGAACAGGCCATAGTTACTGTCATCAAAATCCTTAAGATCTTCAATATTGAAATCTTCAACCCACTCAAGCCCTGCATATGGCAATTTATCCATCATAGCATAACCATAGAGGCTGTTGGCATCTACATACAGTATATAATTTGATGGCAGTGCTGGATCATAATCAGGAATATATTTGTTATTTGCTCTGGCATATCTCTGAGAACATTGCACCATGCCTCCTCTTATACATTGTTCCATAAACAGATACATATCTTGATCCTGGATCAGATCCAATTGCATTTTAGTGTTTAAAAACATTGCAGACCATGCTAGGCCCGGAGCACTGTAAAAATACATTGGATCCAGTTTATAATTTTGCATGGAAGATTTTCTGAATGCCTGCAATATATCAGCTAAGAGAGTGACATCAAGTTTTAAATAAGCCTTGTGATAATCACCAAACGGCTGGCATTTTAAATTGTTCCACATCAACTGGGCATGGTGATAATCTTCATCAGTGATTCCAGATCCTCTGATTTTGCTGTAAAACTCTTGTTGTGGTGGCAGAGAACACTCATCAAATTTAGAAAAATCTGTAACATAATCATATGGATATACACCCTTCCGCCTAATTAATTTCAGGTCCTGATTTGGAAACAAAGCACATGTGATTTTGAATTGATCATCAGATAATTGAGTGGCCAGTGTAGCCAGGCTAGCAGACAGAATTCTGTATGAATCAAGAAATCTTAAGTGAATAGGAACACCATTAACTTTAATTATTTTGCTAATGGCAATATATTTCTCATTATTTTCAGCTAAAATATTTAAATTCTGCTTGTCAAACCCCTCGTACCTGATCAAATGATGAAAATCATAATTGGATGCTCCATGGCAAAATATAGGGACAAATTTTGGTCTCTGGATCTTAATATTACAGCTATTACACAGGGCCATTAAGAATTTACCATCTGTATGAGAATGGTGTTTCACCTTGATATTTGTATCTCAAAATTCACAATCACATACCGGGCATTTTTCTGCATTGTTGAAATCTTCAATCTGTTTCTCTGTTAAAGGCAACATGGGTTTTGATTTTAATAGGACATTAGATGCTATGTCATGGCACTCATTTTCTATTCTATGTGCAAATTCTTTGATGGCATCTGCTCCCATGTATAAATATTCTTTACTAACCACACCACCCAGTACAACCACATAATAAAAGCTGGAAGATTCATGTAATTGATATGATGTAATTGAAGGTTCATGAGGATCTGGGCTGCAAAATGCAAGGGGTTTGAGATTTGATTCAAAATCACAGACTATATATGCTGAGTGTTCCAACAGGGCTTCAAACTTTTTGAATTTTGCATTTTCACTTGGCATTGGCATCACCATATGAACAGGTTTATGGTTGCCACAGTATTTCAGATGCTCAATTAACTTGTTTTTAGCAATTTCTGCATTCTCTTCCCGAACCCCTTTCACCACTTTTTGACCATCAAATACAGACAAACATCTTCTGCACAACTTGAATATTCTATGAGTTTTGTCTAGTTGTGTTCTGACTAAAGCTTCAAGATTATGTATCAGAGTGTAATGATTTGTGCCATCCCCTTAAGAGCAGATCAATCGGAACAGCAGATTCATCATCAAGTGTACTGATTCTGAGAGGATCTATCAAGCAATTGTCACGGCCAGTAGAACAAGTAAATACATTAATAGATTATTGTTTGCCATTGATGTGCCTGGCCTTTTTTTCAAATTTATCAATATTCTGAACAAGCATTGGATATTCTAAACCCTCCATTGCCTCATCGAAATTGTGTTCATGCTGTTTATAATAACTTATTCTCTCAGGATGATTTAAAACTGGAAACAAAGCAGCTAAAATACACCACAAAAAGCATTTCTGGTCGGTATTTTCTATGTTAACCACGGCTGTTTTGTTTTTGATATTGGCAGGTAATGGCACATAAGTGGAACCTTGTAATGGGTTGAATTCAGAAATATTAACATATAACTTGTGTGAAGATCGGCATAGGCTCCATCCAGACTCTTTTGCAGCAAATTCAGAGTGTTTAATAATCAATTGATCTATCAAACTGCTTATTATTTTGTCTGAATTTGTATTTGAATATACAGGTACAGTTTCTGTTATGTGGGGCTGTGTAAATTTTGTGCCATTTGGCTTCTTATATTGTGAAAACAATTTGAGAGACAGCTTATAAGAGCCATTTTGTGCATTTAGAATTGCCTGCACATCAGGATTTATACTGTTCAAAAAAATTCTTA
Organism: Lepisma saccharinum; assembly: GCF_977018435.1. NCBI lineage: Eukaryota > Metazoa > Arthropoda > Insecta > Zygentoma > Lepismatidae > Lepisma > Lepisma saccharinum. The sequence goes on along the minus strand of NC_139238.1, from coordinate 72,590,423 downwards.
ATGTCACATCTTGGCTCTGATACAAAACGGTGATCCCTTAATTGGCCGTTAAAACTGCTATGGATGGGTTCATAGCGTGGCTGCTTTGCTGGTCCAGCATTAACAGGTGTTTCGTGCTTCCTTTTCAGACCAGATGTAGATGGTTGTGGGAGCAATGTTGATGACTGTGCAGAGCAAGAACCCACATGTCTATTGAAATATGCCTTGCTAAATATTTTGTGGCATTTAGGACATATTTTAGTGGGAGTTCTGCATTTGCCTGGGTTACAATTCTTTTGGTGTCTGGCCCAATTGGGGCTGGATATATTCTTATTACTCTGATTGCAATATTTTTGATTTGGCATTTTTGTTGTTGGTTTATTATATAAGATTTCCTGGGGTTCAATTCAAAATTTTGTACTTAATATATATATATATTTTGTTCAGCTGTGTGCTTTGTATATTTCTTGTGTATATTTAATATGTTAATATTATTAATTTTTATTCTCAGTTTATTATATAAAATTTTTTGGGTTTTAAACCAAAACTCTATGCTTATTATGACAGGTTGTAAAGCTAATAGCCTACAAGTGGAAAAAGAGAATAAATATTGATCTACACTGACCTTCCGCAAATGCCTGCACAGACATGCATGTCCTAGAAAGGCAATGACCTAGCGCTGAGTGTTATGTATTGATTTTTGTATAACAGGCTGGGACAGATATAAGCCTGACTCTAAATAAGAGTGGATTACAACAAACAAGCTGGATGCAACAAATATCAGATTTTTTATACAAAATATAAGCCCTTTTTGTTCAATATACCAGAAATATATTTAATATGAATAATATATTAAACCAAACAGGCCTGTAAGTATGAGCAGCACTGTAACAACACATCTGTTCTCCTCAGCCACTCTCACAATACTGGCTGATATGCAATGCAAAATCTCTTTATATACCCTAAGCACAGACCGCATTGAAAACATCTGAAACAATAAGCCAATCAGAATATAACACATCATCACTTTATGTCATAACCAACCAATCAGAAAACAACACATGTCTAATAATTTGTTGCAAAACATAATACAATATAAATAAACCAGAAATAGGCCACAAGTGGACCGGAAGTAGGCAAACCGGAAGTGGACCGGAAGTGGACCGGAAGTGAACCGGAAGTGGACCGGAAGTGGACCGGAAGTAAATATGTGTGGGTGTGGGTGGGTGTGGGTGGGTGTGGGTGTGGGTTTTATGAGGATTTTCGCTTAATTTCAAGTGTATCCAAAACAATATCAAGAGGGGCATATTTTTAACAAATTTATGGACAACAATCTCACAGAAATGCCTTTTATAAGTGTGGGCAAATCAATCTGAGGGGGCTCATCATTTGTACACTGTAGCTTCGGGAAATTCCCAAGGGCATTTTTACAAAAATCTTGGATTAGACGGGGTGCTACACTTGAGCAAAAAACTCATATGAGCATGTTGAGCTTGTTTTAAGTGTGGCCAATTCTGCCCGAGGGGGGCTCATCATTTGTTGTCCTGGTTGTATCATCAATTACACTACTCCTCAGTGTTAAGAATTTCATAAAAGCCCATGAATTCCTCAAAAATATCAAAATTTTTATTCACAGTTCGAATGCAGAATATTAATTGTCTACTTATGGATATGTCACAAGTTTCGTCAACCATAATAGCAAAATATTCCCGACTTTTAATATCTGCTACCACGGAGCGCAAAACAGATCTCCCTAATATATCAATGATCTCGTTCTGAATGTCATGTGAGAGCCATTTGTAGCCCGAATGTCCCATCCACTCTCCTAGTTCACTCTCCTGCACATCGTCTTTTGAAACTCTTTTTAGTAAAAACTTTAACAATACTCATAATTACAGTAATAAGTCATGTGTGTTTCTGTCTCTGGTCATAGCCCCCCCCCCCCCCCCAAAGTTGATGGTCTAGATTCTAGAACATTTCAAATGTGTATTTAAAGTTAAGTTCATGTGGCACAATTCAGAGTAAACTTTACAAGAGATGCAAAATAATACATTAGATCCTCTTAAGCAAAATTATTTGGGGGCTCTGCCCCCACATCGTTAACATTGGGGGCTAGAGCCCCTCCCTCCCCCAAGTCCCATGGAGTCGGCGCCTATGACTACATATATCCTGTCAGCGATATATCGTCACGATATTTGGCGATATATATCGTGTAGACGATATATCGCCGATATCACGATACGTTTGTGACGATATTTTCTTCATGATATATCGCGATATCAAATTTCCGATATCGTCCATCCCTAGTTGTCCTACGTGGTAGTGATTGTCATTTCGTCCATCTCAGCACCATTCATACGCCGATCTCCGTAGCGGAGTGGTTATAACAGAGCGCTTCGACACCAGTTGTTCATGGTTCGAATCCATGGCCTAGACGTTGTTGTTTATGAGTGTCCCTTGATGAATTTCATCATATCATCACTCATCCTCATCTTACGATTAGCCAAAGTGGTAGAAAAGCGAAGGAAATAAACCAAATTCATCTCAATTGTCGAGATTAGCCGAAAGTGCAGAAAAGCGACTTAACAATAAACTAAACCAACAATCAACAGGCCCGTACCGAGGGGTAGGCTAAAGGGACTGAAGCCTAGAATGCCATCAACAGAGGGCGCCACTTCTTTTTCTTTTCTTATACGACAAAGTCAGATTATGCGACGGGAAAATTTGCACTTGGCAGAGACGTGTTATGGTAAAACTGCTGTATTATTTATTTCCTTAAGTAGTAGTAATATTACGTTTTAAAGATGTTCATAAGACACTAAAACATAACTGAAACATTCATAAACGTGCCAAACTTTCTTCTAAAAAAAATGCAAACTACGAAATTATGTTGAATTCTTGGAATTGTTAAGTACTGTAATTTTTAGAATTGCTACATACCTACGTTTCGGAGACCGCTCCACCAGTGAACTTTTGAGACTTCGGTTACCAGCCTTGTGTACTGTTTTGCTCTGCTCACTCGATTTTCCCCCATTCTCTGCCGCTATGCGGGGCCTTGCTCCGGAGATTACCAGGACAGAGTATAGGCAGTAGCATTCTATCATATATACGCATGCCCGAAACACATCACGTCACGTGGAACTACGAACAAATCACTAATTAGAGATAGCACACTATGCTGAGAAAGGAGAAAAAATCAGTAACCGAAACGTAGGTATATAGAATTTTAAAACAGGGGTTTTAAAGTCCAAAAACTCTACATTAATGAATCGCCACAGATCAGCTGCTACGGATCATTAATATTATCAATTATATTATAATGCCCTTATCTGTGCTACATTACTTTCTAATGAGTGTTTCTTTGTTTCCTCATTTCAAAATTTGTAGGATGTTATGACAGTTGTAAATTTTAGTTGTATCATTTGAATATTTTTATAATCAAGTATACTGAGTTGTGCGTAAACAAGAAGGCCTTGAGGTAGGAGCGTCCCTGTGACGTAGTATACAAGTGACTGAACTCAGAGCCCCTCAACGCCTCGCGGCTCGAGCGAGATAAAGGCTGGTTCAAATTGGTCGAGTGAGCGGGAGAGTTACTGGGACGAGTTACTGGCCTGTCTTCTCGACTCGACCCTTCTATGGCGAGTAGCTGTTTACACACTTTTTACTCGACTCCAGCAAAGTGGGATAGTATCTGCAGCTCTTTGGTGCTCTTTTGACAGAATGAAACCATCTACGTCGTTTGCGATTTTGAAAAAAAAAAGTTCTGAAACGGTCTACACACTTTCCCCCCCCCCCCACAGAAATGAATACAATAATGCACGAGGACATGTCTGGAAATAAAACTAATTTCTTTGATTTTTCTATTTTCGATCATTCTTGGTTGAACGTAAATTCCTTATTTTTAATTTTATTTCTCCTACGCTAAATACATCAAGTCTCATCTATTCAACTTCATACGCCCGTAGTTTATTTTGTTTGTTCCTATGATCGACACAAATGCCATGGACACTCACAGACACAACATAACACAGACTCTTTACTGTCCTCAGAAAGCGTTTACTCTGTCGAATCGCTGTCCTCCTTGGACAGCCACTCGACTGTCCTGACTACTGGAGCGAGTACTGGCTCCAGTACTGTTATGTCCTAATATTTATGACATAAACAGAAATAAACATCTCAAGATTGGAGCTTCATAATTAAAATATATTAAAACTTGTAACAAGGTGGATTACATTATTAAACTTAAATCATCCATAAGACACATAAACAAGATGTATAATCGTTGCTATGCACAGACTATGTACATTGGCCATAACTGCTAGTTCACCATATACAATAATGTATTTTATAATATATATCAATCTTCTCCCCTTCTAGAGAAAACAAACTTATGAGGGGTAAAACGCTTTGGCCTTTTTTACTCTTTGAGATTTACTTCTTACAAAATCACTTCCTCCCTTCGATGACGAACTTGTTCCTGGACCAAGTCTGCTCGCTTCCTTCGAATATGAGCTACTTTCTTGCTTCGGAGACGAACTGTGAGCATTGTGTTCTTCACTGTCTCTTAGTTCCTGCCGATGCATTTCATTTTTAATTGGAGGATATAAATATGCGTGATATGCACTACCGTCATATTCCTTGGGTATTTCTGACTTATTTGAATCTCCCCCTGTTTCATGAAGAATCTTTAAAAATGAATAGTGTACATTTCTGTATCTGCCACTTTCTACATCTCTTACTTTATACACAGCAAAACTGCATCTTTCAATAATCTCTCCTTTCCGATATATCTTTCTTTCAGGGCAGTAATAATATACTTTACTTCCAATTGAAAATTTCTCACATTCATAATGAACATTTTTAGTGTCATCTTTAATGATTATATTACTTGCAGTGTTGTAAGAAAACATTAATGAACTTGGAGATGTTCCAAGTGATGGCAATGAAGTGTTGTTATGCCAGTGTATTACTGTACGCAGTAGTGATTCTACTTCAGTATTTAATTTTCTAACATCCCCTTTTGGAAAATCTCCTATGAGGGTTAGATACCTTTTCACGGTATTGACTGTTCTCTCAGCCAACCCGTTTCCCGAAGGTTTATATGGGCAGGAATGCTTTAGTTCAATGCCCAACCTTTGGCAGAACATCTTAAATTGTTCACTTGCAAAGGGTTGTCCATTATCTGAGACTAACTCTTTTGGAGAACCAAGTATGTAAAATTGGCTTTTTAAATGTCTAATTGCTTCCTGAGCCGTTAAATTAGAACATTGCCAAACATTCAAAAATTTCGTGTGAGCATCAACACACAACAGGAATAAATAACCTTTGAAATAGAAATGATCGACATGTACACGTTCCATAGGTTGTGATGTCGGTGTCCATGATATAAATTGTCGTTTTGCTGGAGCTCTTGCATTAGTCTGACAAGCATCACATTTTGCAACAAAACTTTCAATGTCAGAAGTCATTTTAGGCCACCAAACTAAATCTCTGCAAATCTGTTTTAATCTCACTGCGCCACTGTGCAGACCATGAATTTGAGTGAGAAACTTGCATCGCAGTGTCCCTGGCAATACAATTCTATTTCCCCACATCAACAATCCATCTTCTGTTGACAGTTCCAGACGTTTCTTCCATAAAGCTACTGCTTCCTCATTGATTTGTGGATCAATTCCTCTTGGCCAACCATTCTTAACGTAAATTGTTATTTTAGACAACAAACTATCGCTTTTTGTATGCTCCTTGATCTCAGATATGCGTAATGGTTGTAACTTTTGTTCTAGATCTGCATACGCTGTCAAAACCAAATCCGATTGCAATTCTTCAGGTAGTGGTAATCTTGACAAAGCGTCTGCTATTGGAACCTTCTTAGAATACACTATTTCGTAATTCAGAGATCGCATGAATATTTTCCATCTCTGCCAACGTGCATTGTGTTGCATTGGCACTGGTGTATTCGAATCAAGCAATGATTTCGCAGTCGTTGAATCAGTGTATATTGTAAATTTTTGACCTGCCAGATATAAGTAAAAATGTTTCACAGACGAAACAATGGCTAATGCCTCTCTTTCTCCCTGACAGTAATTCTTCTGAGCAGGTGAAAGTGTAGCTGAAAAACACGCCACTGTTCGATGTTCGCCATTTATCTTGTGCCCTAATCGTCCTCCAACACCGTAGCAAGAACTATCCGTTTCTAGGATTATTTCTTTTGAAGGATCGAAAGGAATTATAGCAGGTATCTGAACAATCTTATCTTTAACAGCCTTAAATTCCGATACACATTGATTAGACCACAACCATTTTTCGCCTTTCCTCAGAAGTCGATATAGATGTGGTATTGTAGATGACAAGTTGTGTAGAAAACGGCTTTGAAATGCAACCATCCCTAAAAAACTTTGTAGTTGAACCTTATCCTTTGGCTCTGGACTTTCTAAAATAGCACGCACATGCTTTTCAGTTGGTGTGATTCCATTTGCCGTGAAACGTCTTCCTAAGTAAATCACTTCTTGCACTAGGAATTCAGATTTACTTAAATTGACCTTAACATTATAATCTTTAAAGCGTTCCAGAACTTGTTTTGTTGTTAGGAAACATTCTTGTAGACTATCTACGGAAATGATAACATCATCAATAAATACTGCAACTCTTTCCAATCCTGTTAAAATTGAATCAATTACCTGTTGGAAAAGCTGAGACGAAACATTTGTACCAAATGGTAAACGTTGCATTCTGTACAAGTGAGAATCATAATTTAAACATAATATGTTTTGTGAGTCTGGATGCAAACTAACTTGTAAAAATGCTGAACGTAAATCAAGCCTGGTGTAGTACTTTCCTATTTTAACTTTTTGTAAAATATCAGGAAAATCTGGTAGAGGATACACTAAACAATCGGTTTGAAAATTGACCGTCTTCGAGTAATCTACACAGATACGTATAGAATTATTTGATTTCTTAACTGGCACAATAGGACTAGCCCATTCTGAATGTTCTATAGGAGCTATAATATTCTGCTTACACATATTATATATTTCTTGTTTTATTTGATCTCGTAATGAATACGCTATTCTGTACGCTTTCCTGAACACAGGCCTAGCATTCTTCTGTAAAGGTATTGATACCTTGAAATCTTTAATGGGTGTACTAATATCCTCATTAAACAATTCTGCAAAAGATGTCAGTAATTGTGAACGACAGTCTTCAATGTTCATTTGTTTTATATTACTTGAATTATGTACGTCGGCTTTACGTTTGTTCATAATCATGGCTTTGCTATTTTGGCCTTGCACATTTGATGTTCGTGAACATTCACTTATATCATCAATCCTTTGCTGATGTACCTTTGGAGTATCCATTATGTTTGAACGCTGATTTTTCGAACAAGCATCTGGTAGCGAATCTTTTGATTCAAGACCTAAGCATGCATGTGTAGAATCTTCCTTTTGAACATAATCAGTTTCAGGAAACTCATTTAGAAGTTTGCTGCGCCAATCAACAAATAATATGTTCATTCCAACTCTACCAATTAATATATTTGTATTGATATTATCGCCAACAACAAAAGGCATCATGTACATTTTTCCATGATAGTAAAGTTTTAAGCTTAAGTGGCATGATAAACACAATCTTTCACCTGATATCGAAGTATATGAATTTAATAACGGACTCAGTGTGAAGTTGCCCATAATATTAGTTAACAAATCTTTGGAAATGAAATTAGCAAAACTACCAGAATTGACAATAGCTTCTAACGATTGGTCTTGTATTATAATATTGATGTACAAAGGTAAACGTTCATTTCGCAATGAAATTTGATCAGCTGCGTGTTGCAAATTAGAAATAGATTCGTTTGCTTTCTTATTGTACATTTGTTGCGTGTTTGTAGTTAAGAAAGTACAACCTTGGTGACAATGAAGTTCAACCAGAAAGGAATACGTGATTAAATGCACAGAGGCATAGGCGGTGGAATGGGTGACCCGCAGAAGTGACGCATGTGTGTAAGAGGAGGTGTGTGAGCAGGCAAGAATCGTGTTCCCAGCATGTTGCACCCAAGGTCACGTAAAGAACGAAAACGGGGAACTATACGCGTGACATTGAACTTCGACCAGGCACCAGACCCATACGGAAAAATTCCAGATAATGGCGCATTCGACGGAAGCATGACGTCAGGGACACGATAAGGGAGTCCCCCATATTTAAGCGCTTGCTGTGCACCGAGGAACCGCAGTGCATCATCACCATGGCCAGGGGCAAACCTATTGACAACACCGTGAGGAGAAGAGTGGTGGAGTTGCAACGCGATGGACTCAGTGAACGGGAAATAGGGCGCCAACTGAACTTACCCAAGTCAACCGTCCACTGCATCATCAAACACCACCAAAATACGGGTACTATAGAGCCAGGTAAGGTCCCCGGTCGAAAACGCCTGCTGAGCGTGCGTGACCTACGGATATTTAGGCGCTATATCCAGACCAACAATCATGTTTCTGTGGCCGAATTACGACTGTGGACTCGAGAACGCTTTCACATTGAAGTGTCAACCAGAACCATTCGCCGTTATCTACAGCGATGCGGTTACCGAGTGTACAAGGCGAAACGTAAACACTTCCTTTCCATTTTGAACAAAGGCAATCGACTACGGTGGGCACGAATGTACCGGGAATGGACATTTCGGCAGTGGAACAGGGTTTTGTGGACGGACGAATCCATTTTCAATGTTGTGTACGGGAAAATACGGAAAACAGTCATTTGTCGGAAGGAGGAACAGAATGAAGCAAAATGTTATGCACGTCGGGTACAGAAACCTACGTCAGTGATGGTATGGGGATGCATGACGGCATCTGGGGTTGGCCCACTACACGTCTGTGAGGGCATTGTGAATGCACACGCCTATACACGCATACTGGAGCGGCATCTTCCCATAGTGCGAAGGCACCTGTTCCACAGGCGTCGTCTAATCTTTCAACACGACAATGCCAGGCCTCATACAGCGCGGCTGACAAGAGAATGGTTGACTCGCCATCACGTGCGAATTCTGCCATGGCCACCATCGAGTCCCGACCTCTCGCCTATTGAGAATGTGTGGCGTGTTCTTAAGCGACGTGTGCAACAGAGGGGACCCACGACAGTGGCTGCTCTTATCGCCTGCCTGCAGGAGGAATGGCACCGCATCGATGTGGAATACCTTGAATGACTCGTCAGCAGCATGCCCCGACGCATTGCCACAGTTATTCGCCGACGGGGCGGCGTCACACCATGGTAAACAGGATCCCCTCTAACAGTGGTCGAACTTCAATGTCACGTGTAGATGGACCAATATGTTTTATTTTGTGTGGACACCATACATTGCTGCGTCGCAGCGGAAATTTATGTTTTCCTTTGTTCCACGTAGCCTGCTGAATAAAATATGTTCAGCATATGCATGTGTTCTCCTTCTTTCACAATGCACTCCTATATTTGTGACTGGTCGAACTTCATTGTCACTAAGGTTGTATTTGCACTATCTTCTTGCACAGAGAATAAGTTATTTTGAGAATTGTATTCTCCATAACCATTAGCTTTGGTATCCAAATTACTGTTCCTCATTTCACAATTTCCTTTATACATACTAGATAAATTGACTGCAGGTTCCTTCCATTGTTTATTTCTTTCGAAACATGCAGCCAAGAAATGTCCTTTCTTCTTACAGAAACTGCAAATAGCATTGAATGCAGGACAGTTCTCCTTGAATGTACAACCTAACCTTGCACAGCGCTTACATTTTATATCATTTGCCTGATTTTGCAGTGATACAAATTTTTGGCTAAATGCAGTATGGGGTTTAGATTGTGGCATGCCTTTGTATGCATTATTTGTTCCGAATCTTGATTCTCTTGTATCTTGTTGATTCTTTGAAAATGAGCTTTAGCAAACGAATTGTTTGTACCGAATCTACGTGAGCCTTGTATTTGTTTATTTTCACCTACCAAAAATGCATTTTGATTGACTTTATTTTTATTTGTGCGTATTATCTCATGTTGGAGTACTACATCACAAACCTTTTCGAATGTGTTGGGCATGTCTGACAGTAATCGATCTTTTAGTATACTATCGGGTAGTCCAAACTCGAGTTTTTTTCTAAGACGAGTGTCTAATTCATCTGTTGTAAACTCACAAGTTATTGCAGCAACTTTTAAACGATTTATGTACGATGTAGCTGTCTCATTTTGCTCTTGCTTTATTTGCATAAAAGCGAATCGTTGAATCCATTTATTAACCTGTGGTGCATATATTTTTCGCAATGTATCAAAGAGTTCCTCCAAGGTGCAATCTTGTGGATCCTTTGGACTTAATCTGTGTTCCAGCTCTTGATATGGTAAACTACCGATTACAAAAATAAGAGTAAACACTCGTTTCCTTGTATATCGTTAGCCTCAATAAAAGCCTTGAATCTTTTAATATACGAATTTATATCCTGGCTTGGATTATAAGCCTCAAATGCAGGTATAAAACTTATGTTTTTCCATACTGGCTCACTTGGACTTAATTACTATAATTCTACTTACAGTAGTAATTATTTATCTTCTTTAATCCTCGTCGCCATTTTGTTATGTCCTAATATTTATGACATAAACAGAAATAAACATCTCAAGATTGGAGCTTCATAATTAAAATATATTAAAACTTGTAACAAGGTGGATTACATTATTAAACTTAAATCATCCATAAGACACATAAACAAGATGTATAATCGTTGCTATGCACAGACTATGTACATTGGCCATAACTGCTAGTTCACCACATACAATAATGTATTTTATAATATATATCAAGTACTCTCCCCGGTTGTTTACACGGGGAGAGTAGCTCGCTTTTCCCTACTCGCTAGAGCTACTCTCCCGTCTACTCGACCAATGTAAACGAGGCTTAAGAAAGAGGAAGTGTTGGCATTTGGGACAGCTGATCGGTACACACCAGACTGTGGCAGTGGCTCCAGGGTTGTTTTTTTCGAGCTTTCAGGGTGCGAAATCCCAGTGGGACAGGGTGGAATTCCCCCCCACCCACCAACGACATTGTCCTGAAATCCCACCCAACATACTTTTTCAGGGGAGGAGAGTTTTTGTTCTAACAACAAACATTTGGAAGTCGATTATACTTTACTGGAATAATATCGAAAACATACACAAAGAACGGACATCAAAGAGCCTCATCTCTAAGGACTCTGAACCCAGCAAACCCCAGAACTCAGACGTTAGCCCTTCTTATTTTTTCTCTATTTCTCATAGCCTTTCGTCAGCTACCGCAAAAAAATATATAAATATATTGATAAAGCACGTAATAGCATTTAAATGCGAATTTTATGTAAGAAACTATTATCTTCGTCTTTTCTCTTAATTTTTGCCCCTCCCTCTTAGCCACGCAAATCATTGTTCATGCTCATAGTAGTAAACCCAAATCTTCAATTTGCAATCGAATTTTAAATGGACAGTCTATATAATTTATTGTATATTTTATAATATTATTTCCGATACCCGGTTGAGGCACATAGTGGTTCGGATCCCACTTTAAACTGTAGGTCCAGTCCCGATTAGCCTTACTGTACACAAAGTGGGCTTGAAACTCAAATCAATCAATCAATTATAATATAATTTTATTATATAATAATCGATTTAATTATTTAATAAAATTGTGAGTGTGTGTGTCTGTCTGCTGCTTCTTCACCCCCACCAATCTGCAGTGATTTCGCACCCTGTCGTACGTAAGGGTGGTCAGCTGGATAATAGTTGCATTATTCGTTTGCGTTAATAAATAGTAAAGGAAACCGATTATGTCTACAAAAATGAACTATTTTTATTTCACATGAACAAAATTAAGTGAATCTAGAAGTATTGTTCATGCTGAATGCGAATATATTTTTGAATTTTTTCCATCAGGCAGGTTTTCTGTGTGATAGACGTATGAATTTTTATGAAATGAGTACTTTACATAAGAAAAGAAATACGCCATTCTGGCTTACAAAAATGCTGAAGATAATGATTTGCAGGCATATCTTGCATTTGAGATATCTCTCTTCATGGTCCAGCAGTAGTCAGCCAGCATACGGGTACTCCATACAAGAAACACTACATACAAGTTAAAAACAGGTTAAAGCATCCCATGGCGGGCCATAAAGAACGCTACAATTCAATTTCAAAAAGTAACTGTCACAGAAAAACTGTGCCTCATGAAAAAAATCTAATTACATATTTGAATTCAGAGCAAACAAATACATTACACCTGCCATTTAGTTTTCTTGTGAAAAGAATCATGTTGACCAGTGTTTATTATTACTTTCCGTCGTCATAACATATCACAAAACATGACGTAAGAAACTCCACACCGTGGCCGAGCAGTAATGCTTTGGGTTCCGGCTACGAGACGCGCGCAGGTTCGAGTCTTCTGGGGGAAGCGTAACAACATTTCTCTCGAGATTTCTGCCTGCGTATGGGACCAGTGAGGAAATTGGAAAGCTACGAATGAGGTAGCGTAACCCGGGGGTTCGTTGTGCTGACCACACGTCACGCCGTAACTCATTGTATGATCTCCCATCTAGAGTGAGTGAATCTAGAATTTAAATTCAGCCTAAAAAAGGTTCGTTGACCAAAACTTAATTCAGCCAGAAAGAAAGGTTCCTGGATCGAATTTAAATTGATCCGGAAGAAAAGATTCTGGGCCGAATTGAAATGAATACTTTACAGTTAAAAAAAATCTTTACGGTCCAGAACCCATTTACGCTTGCTGATTTTCTCTCCTGGACCGGAATTGAATTTATTTGAAATTCCTGAACCTTTAACAACCCTGGCTGACGATCAACAAGAATGTTACTTTCTTCATATCTAAGTGAAACGTCACACGTGGCATATTACTTCGAACCTAGCCTTTATGCTGCGCGCGCACAGTGCTTTTCAAATGAGTCGTGTCGAGTGTGAGACTCCTCTTTAATGTGCCGACAGCATAGTCTCTATAGGAGGCCAGGAAATCCTACCA